>NC_056744.1:1551558833-1551701333 GCF_019279795.1 Protopterus annectens | reverse complement strand
TAGCACTATTTCATTTTCAGCAGCTGAATAAGCAGGGAGCCATCCATGTGACATCTTGCCTGAAAGACATAAAGATGGAAACAGGTCTGAGCAACTCATACAGCAAGGTTACCACAGTTCATAATACACATCTCTGTCACCACCCCCACCACCATATCAGCGACAACAAACTGTACACACAACTCAATAGGTATGGCTACAGCTTACCTACCAGTGGGACAGATATTGTATTGTACCACATTTTGTGCTATGTGCTTGTAGCCATGTTCCCTGTGTGGACGCTATCATTGCTGGCCTGTTATGGACTATTCACCTGCATACCATTGTCAGGGCCACTATGGTTCCATATGTGCCTGTGGTATGCTTGCTATGTGATTGCTGCACATCTGACATTTTGTGTTATTGGGGATATCTATGCATGCTGTTGGACATGTTCCATGATTGTGTAGACTATTACTACCCATATATGTTCTATAACAGGGACACAGTAGCATGTTTAGGGAATATTTGCCAGCAGAACCACCTGTCCAAACCCATCTGCCCATGTTACCAGGCCACATCACATGTGGGACCCATCCTGGGGCCTCCTCATATACTGATCCAGCACTACCTTCAGGTGGGACCACCTCAGGGGATGTTGTCCCCCCGGGGGCAAACACAGACATGATCCTGTCCCCCGAGGTCATGTCTAGGGTCTGTTCTGTTCCATAGCAGGCTCCACAGACACATGTAGGATGTTCTACATCACCTTAAGGCACCCAGTACACATCCACAGCGTCCACATGCTCCTCCTGCTCAGCCTCAAGGCCAGGCACCTTTGGGATGTGGACTGCTGTTGTGAGTAGTAGTGGGTGGGAGGATTGTTCCCACTGTGTCCATATTGCAGCCCATGGAGCTTCCACATCGCAGACCACACACACCATCCACAGTGTTTACCCACCATATGTAGTGTATACCATCTCTGTAGGCTGTCCTCTATATCTACCAACCCCGACCCCCTCCACAACTATACCTGCCATACTTCCCCATATTCTCATTCCCTACTGCACATACAAGGGCAATTTGGTCCCAACAACATGATCAGGTGATGGCCTCTGCACCAATCAGTGTCCTCCACTTGCTACCTGCATGCTGCCAGCTGTGTAGGTCTTCCAGTTATCACTGTCATGGCAATCCACTACTATAAATCCCTACACCATATGGGCGTGGTCCCTTTAATTTTCCTGTATGGTGGACAACCTTCCTGTGTGTGTGTGCAGCAGTGTTATAGACAGCAGGTAGCAATACCTCTTACAAGAGGACTTGCACATTCAGGCCAGCTACTTATTTGTATGAGGTTCCAGAACTACAAACAGAGAGAGTGTGAGTAATGTAGTTGTATGCATTGTATAGTATGAGTATTACAGGGTCTTTGTGTACATACTAGTTTAACATGGACTGCAGTCCATCTGCATAGCCCTCACCTGTGTGCCTATCCACTTGATGGCCAGAGGTGTGTGTGTGTGTGTTATGTTTTGCCTGTCCACACAGATCTTGTGTCAGATATATCACTGGCTGTATGTGTGTTGAGTGCTATCAGTACATGGCTACATCCATTTGTGTTTCTGACTTCATATTCCTGACTAAGGGTATGTCACAGACTATCCTGTAATGTCAGTGATTTGCTTAGTGTACGACAACAGTATTTCACATATGAGCCTGTATTACAGCCTCTATCCTCCATCTACATACCAGGCTTTGTCCATAAGACATACTGTCAGGGGTTGTTACGTAGTGGCCTGTGAGTATGTCATGCTGCCATTCCTGCCATCATTACACTGCTGTTGTGGTCCCCAGACATATTGTGGGGTTGGTTCCATACATGTGTGGGCTTCATCTGCACAATACATGTTTGCCCTTATGCAGTTTGGATGCCAGTATATGTAAAAGTGGTATATGGCCCTGTATGTCAGTCTTTGTGGGGGGGATGCACCATAACTAACCTAGGCTGTTACAACATGTGGGGGTATCGGGGTAAGCTGCCTTAATGTATCTGGATGTACATTACCATACAATGCACCTTGGGTAAATGCAGGTCTACTTCTTCCTGCTATACAGACTGTTCTGTTTGTCATTGTGATTGTGATGGTTTCAGTTATGCCTTGTTATGTAACAGATACATCCCATTGTGTCAACTGAGGTATTTACCCCCTATGGGTTGTGTACAGAGTGTAGCTAGAGGCTGCTGGACTGTACATCTGCATTACTTACTGTTGATTGATTGTTATCCTGTGGTCCAGTCTGTCTTTACTGTTGTACTACTGAAAGGCCTTGGCCTGGACAGCAACATGTGTAATCCTTTCCAGAATACTGTATTAATTTATCTGTTTGACAGTTGCATTAGTCTGTTTATATGTATTTCAGAGTCTACACATCTATATGACATGGCATATACAACTGTAACAGTACACAAATAAAGCTTTTCCATGTATGCAAACCTGTGTGTAGTGTTATATCCTTTGACCTCTCTGTGGTTATATGTTGCAGGCAACAATTGTCACTTGTATGGGTGGCTCATACAGCGTCCAGTTGGTAAGGTGGCAACGGTAGGCATAGTGGCTGTTCCGTATTGTATGCACCCTCTACATATGTATGTTCTTATACATATCTCTGTGTGTGCATGTGTAGTTACATATATATCTATATGGGTCTACTTCACTTGATCGAACTTTCAGAAGTTTGAACCACATATGGCCGAGACCATATGTTCGAAATCCTGAAAGCTCGATCAGAGTAAATGGAGATCTCCATACAGAGCAGAAAGGGAAGATTTCCCATTTCTGCAATGTAGTACGATCTCATAGTTGGCATATTTAAGTAAGGGGGTGTGGGGGGTGCAGGGGGGCATAGCCCCCCTGCTATAGCTGTTTAGATTACTTTGTAGTGTGTTTTTGTGGGTTTATTTTCTTGTTCAAACTTTTAGAAGTTCGAGCATATGGTCTCGGCCATATGTGGTTCGAATTTCTGAAAGGTCGATCGAGTGAAGTAGACCCATATATATATATATATATATATATATATATATATATATGTGTGTGTGTGTGTGTGTGTGTGTGTGTGTGTGTGTGTGTATCTACATGTATGTGTCTGTGTATATGTATCTCAGGAATGTTGATTGCTTCCACATTGTACATTCTCTATGGTAGCCAGATGGTACTGCATGATATGTTACTGATACCAGCCTGATCCATCCCATACAGGTGGGATGGAGTACTGCTAACATCTTGTGCCTATATTGTGTCAGGGCCTATGTATGAAATTTGCAACAGTTGAAATTGTATTTCAGGGCGGATGTCTTTGGCTGGGGGGGATATCTATACGTACAAGACGTATGTTGCTTGGGCCCTCTCACCCCCATTACCGATGCATGTGGTCATACATGTTTTTGCTATGTTCTGTTTTATATCTATAGATATATGTCTGTATATACATATATAGATATATATTTATGCTTACACACACATATATATATATATATATATATATATATATATATATATATATATTGCTGTATATCTATAGACATATATGTAGACATATATATCTATAGATGTATGCATATGTACATATATATATATATATATATATATATATATATATATATATATATATATATATATATATGTACACATATATGTATATATTTATATATATATATAAATAGATATGTATATATATATATATATTTAGATATAAATATATATGCACACACACACACACACACATACATCTACATGTTTAAATACATTTTCTGTACTGTTGAATGACTGTGCTGAATGATATGTTTGGGAAAACATCAGCATTATGTATATCTGATGTGGCTTATTGGTAAATCACTTTGGCTATGGTGTGCAGGGTCCTGGGTTTGAGCCTTGCAGTTGCTGTATTTTTGTTGCAGGGCTGAACAAGGGCAGTTGAATACAGAGTGACAAAGGCACTTTTAAGTGGTTGTAATCGGGTTTGCATGACGGCAAGCATGGTTAACTGCCAGATAAATGCGCTTACACAAAGTTAGCCTCAATATTTTTTACTCTGTGTAAGCACTGCTTACCATCTTGCAAATGGACTTAAACCCACTTACTACTGCTTAAAGTGTTTACTCCCACTTACCCCCACGCTAATTTCTTTAAAAGAAAAGAAAAAGGGGTGATAGGAAAGTGGTGAAAAAGGGGGCACAATGAGGGAAAGACAATAGGAAAAGTAGTTAGGGATGTGCAGGACAGGTGTAGGGAAGGTCCATGGCTGCCCATTTCTTCTACAGCAACAGCTTTGCATATATACTGAATATGGAGGTAGATTTGGGCACTCAAACCCCTGAGAGAGGGGTGAGTACAACAATATTATGTTGTGAAGCCAATTACACCAGATTGCATGTGTCCAGTGGACACGTGTGAGAAGTGGGCAGCTCTGCATGGGGCAAGAATTTGTTTGGGGTACAAATTGCCCTTTTTTTCTTTTTTAAGGTGAGAGTGGGATGTTGGGGAAGGATAGTAGGTATATTTGGGGAGGTAGGTGGGGTAGGAAAACAGACAAGACTGCATACAGGGGCAGTATATCACACATGTGGGGGGGTAAACACCTTGGATGTGGAGGGGTGTTTGGAATTCCGAAGCCTATGAGCCCCCAATGGAAACAGTGGGACTGAAGTCCCCACCCATGGGCAGTCACCACTGCACCTTCACGGTCCCAAAGGTGGCTGTGCTGGGGGTCGGGTAGGAGGGGCAAGCTGACCCTCTAATTGCACCACGTGGCCCTCAAGCTGGTGTAGCAGATCTCCAAACTCCCTGCAGAGCATGCTGTGCACCAAGCCCCAGACCTGAGTACGGGTGACATGTTCCTGTCTGCGCCCAATCCTGGGGGGGTGTGCCCCGTCCCCTGAGGCAGTTCCACCCGAAGGTGGTGCAGGACCAGCAGACGAGGAGGTCCTGGGGTGAGTTGCAGACATGCTGGATCCTGGTGCCACGGCCAGATGAGGTGGGAGAGGTGGGTTCGCTGGGACCGGCCTTCCCAAACGTGCCATGTTGTTGCAATTTCAAAACATATGTGGGTTAGTAATAGTCAACACATTCCAGGATTAGGTATAACAGCATGCACCCGATTAGGAACAGTTGCATAGTAAACAGTATACATGCATATATGGAACTACAGTGGCCATTACAACAGCATGCAGGTTACACTGATGGCAACAGGCCACCAATGTGAGCAAATTTCAACATGGGACATGGATAGAAACACATTTCAATATTTATCAAACAATAGGATGTATGTCCCAACAGTAGTTTTATGTACAACATACCTATTGATTTGTGTATTTACATTATTGTTGCATATATGGTGAGGGAGGATTCAATTGACAACTTATACATCCCTGTTGTTCTCACAACTTTCATAGTCATTGCTCTAATCCATGACTTACAGGTGTCATTACAGTACCCTATGGGCTTAGTTTGGACAGTGGTAGGCTTGTAGACAGGTATATACGTGACCTTGTGCTTTACCTAAAAGTCTATAAACCACTTACCTGGTATACCTGTGGAGAGAGTGTTTGTTATGACTACCTGACTGTTTCTACACATATTCCCAGATTCAGGTTGATATTATGCACATACCTATCAATGTCTTATTGCACACACTCTGGTCAAGGCTTGACAACATGCAGGTGGAACTGGGAATATGTCAATAATTGCTCTCATACAATTGTGGTGAGTTGTTACAATGACACCTTTGTTTTCATGTACATGTTCTGAATGTTTACAAGTCTCAGAATCAGTTATGTGTCATTAATAGCTGCCTAAACATCTGGGATCATCACACTGATTTTCCAGGGGGACAGGGTAACAGGCAGAAGATATGGGCATATTATCTGTACATTCTGTGCTATTGTGTACAGTTGAGGGGTATGATTATGCATACATCTTACTTCCACTACCAGGATGCAAACCATGTCTGTGTCAACTAAAAATAGCACAGGTTACATCACAGTTGTGTGTAGTATTTAGATATTGCTGTATATGTCTTCAGTGTTTTCTGTCTATACATCTCCCATGGTTTGACTCTGACCTCTTGTGATTAAAACAGTCTTATACAGGCATTCCTAGACATTTTTCTTATGTAGCACAGTGCAGGTGACAGTAATTACTACTACATTATTATTCAGAGAAACTGCAACGCTAACAATACCATATAATACCAGGATAAGTAGTACCAGTCCAGGATGTTAATATTTATTTCCAAGCACATTGTACTTCTGTGACAGACCTGGGGAGGGAATGTTTGTTAACACTACCTGACTGTTATCACACATATTACCAGATCCCAGGTTATTATTAAGCATGTATGTCTCACTCTGTTAGTGCACACCTCCTGGTCATAACTTAACAACATGGGGAGTGAGATAGGACATATTTTGCATATTGGTCTCATAACATGTTGGTGAGTTGCTAGAGTGACATTTTGTTTTTATTGTCATATTCTGACAGTTATGGGGACTGACAATTGGTTTTCTGATGTTATTTGGTTCCTAAACATCTGGGATCATCACACTGATTTGCCAGGGGGACAGGGTGACAGGCAGAAGATATAGGCCAATTATCAAGACAGTCTGAAATATCTGGACAGTTGGGGGTATAATTATGAATACAGCTTACTGTCACTCCCAGGATTCGAACCATGGCTGTGTGTGCTAAAAATGCAACACTTTGCAACATAGCAGAGTGTGCTATTTCAATACTGCTGTATATCTTTCACAGTTTTGTAAGTCTCACTTGGTTGCACAATATGACCTTGTGATTACAACAGTCTTATACAGAGGTCCTACACATTTTGTCTTTGTAGCACAGTGTGGGTAGAAGTGCTTAATACAACAGTACTATTAGGAGACTGCAACACTTATACATTCCCATATGATACCAGAGTATACACAAAAGCAGTCCAGGAGTTAGACCTTTATTGACAGGCTGTTACACTTTTATTTCAATACAACCTATATGACATTCTTCCTGCCATATTATCCTTCTTTATTTAGCGCATCAGTTAAACAATACAGTTTGTATACTGGCAATTAACTTTCTACTACTTTTATAGTTATTTCTTATGACAGTACATGGAAGATTATTACTAACTTGCCTCGCAATGCAGCCTTTGTAGCTTACACATGTGGGCTTCACACTTCACAGCCTGCTCAGCTGAGGCTGTTGAAGGAATAGTGAAATATTTAGTCATACCCATCCACTATATACACAAGCCAGGCAATGTTTAAAAGGTTAGTAGAATTAGTACTTACACACTGCTGGAATATCAGGCATCTGCCGGGCTTCTTGGAATCCCTGATCCAATAGCTCCACCTTTCTCCGCTTCAAGTCAGCATGGTGATGCCTGACCTACTCACCAGTTCAAGGGATTCCAGTGGCACTGGTGAGGGCATGGGCGAGATGGTCCCAGGCATCTGCTTTTTATTGGGAGTCTTGGTACTGGCCCTGCAGCAGCCTCTGGTCATGGTGTTTTACCAGGAGCCCTACCATGACCTTGGACTCCTGGATGCCCCAGCACTGCTCTCAAAAGCACAAACCTTCTCCTGCACCAGCCATTCTGCCTACAGGAGAAAGCTGCAACTGGTTATGAGATGTATTCCCGCCTGTGAGGTTTAAATAAAGCTGATTTCCCGCACTTTGCCGTGATTGGACAGTTTAAAAAATGCTAAGCTATGGGCAAACCTGCTTAACTAAGGTTGGCAGTGCTAAAAGGGCATTACCAATGGGTAAATGTGTTCAGCTAGGCTACTCATTGCTTACACCTGGGAAGCTGAGGTGTGTATCACTTAGCATTGCTTATTTTTTAAATTTACATACTACTTGCTGTATGGCATTAATTTAGCATTCATTACCTGTTATAATGTTCTTCAGTATCCCTGGTTCGTGTCTCTCTCTCTCTCTATATATATATATATATATATATATATATATATATATATACATATATATATATATATATATATATATATATATATATATATTTACATACATCTACATATATAAAGACATTTTCCCTAATGTTGAATGACTGTGCTGCATGATATGTTTGGTAAACATCAGATTTATTTATGTGTGCCTTGGGTTAGTGGTAAATCAGTTGCCTTACAGGGTGTATGTTCCTGGGTTCAACACTTGCAAAGGCTGTTTATTTTGTTGCTGGACAGGATAAGGGCTGTTGGGCACTTTAAAGCGGGTGTAAGCGGGTTTGTGTGTTGCTAAGCATAGTTAATCATAGCTAACCGATGCTTATGTCTGCTTAAGTCAGCTTAGCTCTGCTTGCGGCCATTGAAACCCGTGCTAAGTTTAAATAATGAAAAGAAAAAAGGGGAAATAGGAAAGCATTGCTTAAGTCCATTACTTTTTATTTAAATAATTAGTTTTCTTTACATTTGTATTTTACATATTCAGAAACCCTACTATGCTATATGTGGCCCGTATGATTGACATCTGTTAATGAAATTCATTACATGTGACATAAATATATTGGCTGTGGTGGGATTCAAACATAGCACATTCTGCATACTAATGCCATGACAGTCCCATTACGCTACAAGCAACTTGATGACATATTGAAGCACATTAGCACTTGACTTTCATTTTCAGGATTTTAGCTAGGCTAAGCATAGTGGTGGGTCACGCGAATGGGCGGCACACTGCTTAAACTTATTCTATACGTAATAAAAAAAAAAATATATATATATATATATATATATATATATATATATATATATATCTTTTATTTTTATTATTTTACTCTTGCCCTACTGCTTCCATGCTTATAGGGCAAGAGGATAGACTATGGGGATACATATGGGGAGGGTGGTATGATTTTTATTTTTTTTTAAAGTGTCAGCAGACATTGAAATGCTTCAGCTTACATTTCAGTGTCTGTGGACACTTGTTAGTACATAATATTAGAGACAAGCTCTATATTATGTGCTAATAGTGCCGTACAGCACTTTCTGAGTACATGGCGTATGTAGATTGTGAGAACTCTGCTCTCAGACATGCCCCCTGCACTCTTCCATGCTCTGTGTCCATTTAGGAGCTCAGGCAGCATGCTTTCATTAATACACATGGCGCACTGCCGAGTTGCTCCTAAACGGTCACTTCTGTGCAGGAATAAGCTAGTCCTGCATGGATGATTACTTAATCCGGTGGGTTATGTTGAACAAAACTTTAGTATTCCTGTCAGTATTGGACTATACATGAAATGTTTAACAATTGAGATAGGTAAGCCTACCTGGAAGCTCCTCCTGGGACATACTTGTCCTCCCTGAAACAGCAGCACCAACATCAATTACATGCTGTTGTGCACTTTGGATCCCTGACAGAGGACAGGAACTCTTCATTTAGTGTCAGTGGTGGTTCTGTAGTAGGGCCCCCCCCCCCGTAGCCATCTGTATGGGCCACTACAACTGCTCTCCTCCAGGCAGATGAAATCATGTCAGTGGCCCTCTGATGCACTTGATTATATGTCCTGCCCTGGCCACCAACAGTGTTTACATCAGCCACTATCTGCTGCCAAATTTCCATTCTGCCAGACATATCCCCACATCCTCTCTCAGTCAGAAAGGAACCATGTCACCTAAATGCTTGCACAATTACTTCATTCTCTGAGTCATTGAAGGGGTGATTGTGGGGACTGTGACGCCTGGGTGCCATGGTCCTAGGTGACCTAAAACACAAAGGAAGGATAATACACATAAGTATCACATAAATAAAAGTCCTGATTAGATATAACAAATAAAAGTAGTTTTTCAGTATTACCCCTGGGAGAAACAAAAAAACAGTGAAGATATTCAAATATAAAAAAAATGGATTTATGTGGTTATAACATACTACAATCACACACAAAGCAAAGTTGGATTCCAAACAAGGAGACTAACAATAGCAAAGCTAACCTCTGTACAAACAATTTTATTTGTGCCAACACAGAAATGAAACTTGCCCACCCCCCCCCCCAAAATAACAGGCAAATGACACATTTTGCTAACAAACAAAAATGAATAAAACATAAGTGAACTGCTAAAAGTGCTATAAAATAAACTACCTCAAAAACATGTACACATTTACCACAGAACTTTTAAGTTTATGCAATTGCCAGTCATCTCTACCTGTGGCCAGCACTCCCCTAGAGGTGTCTATGGGCCATCCTAGAAAGCTAGCACCCCTGTGTCATTGATAATATAGGACAGTTACATTTCACTAAAATAACAGTAGGAGAGTGTAAAGAGAAAAACAGTTGTAACATTAGCACTTGTGATGAAAGTTGATAAGGCTATGCATCTCAGAAAGTAAAATGCCCTAACAAAAATGCTTATGCCATCAGTAAACTTCTAAGAAGTGCATACAGATAAAAGTAGCATTTGCTAATGCATATACATATATAAATTTTTTTCTTAGTGACGTGAGCATATGTGAGTGTATCCAGTATATAAATGAAAAATACAATCATACCTTATCAAGATCAGTAGTCTTCTGTGCAGATAAATCCAAAGTAATAGCAATCTTCTTCTGTGTTATCCACATAAACAAGTCTCCTTGCCTTCAGGTTCCCTAGCTGCGTGGTTCCCTTTTTATAGTGTAGATTCATGGCTGTGAGCACAGTGAAGATGCGATGAGATGTGAACTCATTAGAATTGCTGAATCCCCAATTCTTGACTCCTTGTAGAAGATATAAAAATGGAAGAGCTCTCGGATCATATGACACAGGCAGGTATGACTCTAGCCCTTAGTAGGATCCTGCCATCGCCCAGAATGATACCACACAATAATTGGCTAAGTTTCTGGTGTCATTCCAAGAGGATCCAGTATCTGTCTGCCTGGGACAACATGACTGACAAACCACAATGCTTTGCAAGAGATGGTTTGCACCTGTTGCCCCTGGGATTCAGGTTACTGGCTAAGGCTCTTGCCACCCCCATAGTGCCTTTGTTAGGCAAGGTTCAAAGGACAAAACTACCACTGTAACAGGTACAAGCAAGCAAAATCTGAAGGTAGTGCTACTCAATGCTAGAAGTCTAAACCTCAAAATGCATTCTCTTGAGGGTCTCCTAAAAATGGAGAACATTGATTTCTGTGCAGTAACTGAGACCTGGTTCAGAGCTCCAGAGAGCATCCCTGCAGTACCAGGTTACAACTCGTACCACACTTTTTGGCCACCAAACCAGGACCAAAACACTAAAGGTGGAGGAGTGTCCATATTCACCAAGGATATTCACACCTCCAGGCTGGTTGCCCAACACAATCATCTGAAATTCTCCAGGTGCAACTAACACTAGGTAAGACTGCAATCCAAATTATATCTTGCTGCAGATCCCCCACCATGCCCCAAGATTCTCACTACACCTTTCTAAACATACTGGAAAATATTAAGGTACAACCAAACACCCTAATACTGGGTGATTTCAACTACCCTGCCATAAACTGGGAAAACTACTCCTGTACCAATACCTTTGCCCAACGATTCTTGGAATTCATAAATTCTATTGCCCTAGAGCAAGTAGTTCATAGCCCCACCTGGGGTACCAATATTCTAGACCTAGTCATTACCAACATGGGAGATGGATGCTCCACACCAGTGGTCACCCCCTCATTGGTCTGATCAGACCATAAACTAATCAGCCTTGACATCCACATCCCACCCCCTTTAAGGAAACCTCCATAAAAAACTTCTCAAAAGCCAACGTCATGCTTCTCAAGTCAGAAGTAACAAACTTTATGACACTCATACAGATGGGAACTGGAAGTTCAACTGCTGAATCCTACACTAAGGCACTGTGTGAGCACATTCACTTGTGCATGGACTGAGCCATCCCAAATAGAACCAAGATGCTCTCCTCTAAAAAAAGGAAGCCAATCTGGTGGTCCCCTGCCATCAATAATCTATACAACAGAAGGAAGAAACTGCTGCAGAAAAGAGGAAGATCCCAGGATTCAAAAAAAACTCCCTTACCAGCCTCAGTTGAAAGCTGAGATCCCTCATAAAATCTTCCAAAGCTAGTTACAAAAGCAAAATTGCCAAAGATTCCAACGACAACCACAAGACATTCTATAGTTATGTCAAGAATCTAAATGGCAATGCTCATATCTGCTCTGAGCTACAGCAAAATGGCACTAGATATACTGATCTCAAGGATATTGCCAATATCCTGGCAAATAGATTCAGTGCCAGCTTCACCCCCTATCTCACCACTAAAGGGCCCATCTCAATACCAAAAGCATGCCAAATTCTGGTAATCATGACCACACATGTTAAATCCGCCCTCTCCAAAGCCAAGAACACAGCATACATGGGACCAGATGACATCCCGGGCTGTGTACTGCATGAGCTATAAAATAAACTGGCACCTCACCTATGTGTCATGTTTAATCATAGCCTCATCTCAGGCTTCATGCCCACAGAGTGGTGCATAGCTACAGTCATTCCACTCCACAAGGGGGGATCCACCTTGGATCCCGGGAACTACCATCCCATCAGTCTGACGAGCCTGATCTGCAAGGCTATCGAACATATTATCCTGGAACTTATAAAGAAAGACATTGGCAACCTTCAAACACTGGACCCCACCCAGTTCGGGTTTGTGAAGGGCCGATCTTGCCTCTTGAACCTGATTGACTTCTCTGAATCAGTCTCCGGAGCCATGGACAAGGGTAAGATGGTTCACACAGCCTACTTGTACCTCGCCATGGCTTTTGACACTATCCCCCACTCTGGAATCATAGATAAAATTACTAAGCTGGGCATTAATCCCTACATCCCTTGATGGGTTGCAAACTGACTTATTGACAGAACACACACTGTAAAAGTAGCTGTTTCCAAGTCCAGCTCCAGACAAGTGGTGTACCCCAGGGTTCAGTCCTGGGGCCACTCTTGTTTGGCATCTACTTCTCTGAAGTACAGACCAACACTAATGGACTCCAGCTTACAAAGTTCACAGATGACTGCAAGTTAGGAGCCATTATTGAATCCCCAAATGATGTGGATATACTACAAGAGGGCCTTACTGAAACAGATGCCTGGTGCCAGAGCCATGGGCTCAAGCTAAATACCAAAAAATGTATAGTTATCCCCTTTGGGAAAAACCAAGTACCTGTGAACAACCACATATGTGGCAGTACACTAAACACCAAAAGTCTGATAAGAGAACTAGGAACACAGGTGGACAGTGGTCTCACCTTTGATAACCACATAGCCACAACAGTTAGAAAATCCTTCTACATGGCACATCTCATCACTAAGGGCTTTTCATCCAGAAAAAAAGGAGGTAATTGTGTCTCTATACTCATCCCTCATTAGACCCACTATAGAATACAATGCCCCATTTGGTATGTACCTCACAAGACATCTGCAACAACTAGAAAGGCTGCAGAAATACCTCACAAAAATAATCACATGCCTAAAACAGATGCCTTATGTGGACCATCTAAAGAAACTCCAGCTACACTCTGTCACATATCACCTACTCAGAGTCAATTTCTGCCTAACATACAAGGCCATGTCAAACCCAGAGTTGTTGGACATGCTTCACTTAAAAAAAAAATCCCAACCCGTCCAAGCCACACGTTCCAGGGATCTTAACCTTGTCATCATGATGAATAAAACATGCTGGAGGGATAGGTTCCAGACCCAGGGACTCCCCATACTCTGAAACAGGCTGCCCATACATGTCAGGCAGAGTGTCTCATTGGCCACTTTAAGAGAAACCTTGATGAATGGGTGGGAGATGGGAAATTCACCCCAGGGATCACATCAGTAGCCCTGCTAGACAGGGGTCCAGGGAAATAAATATTTGAGGGAAGTAATAGCCAGGCAATTCTTATGGCTAGGCTTTATAGGCCCTAGGGCCAATAGCCTAGTATCTACCTATGAACTATGAACTCCCTTAGTGTTTGTTACTAATGGATTGCAACTGTGAATGATTACTGGTATGGAGAAGAAAAACACAACAGTAATTCAGACTCCCTTACTTTCAGTGCATGTGTCAGCCAAGTTAGACTTACAGAGTGTAGAAGTAATTGTATCAAGGTTTGAAATGTAAGTAAGCAGCACACATTTCACAGTTTCTGTTCAGTAACATCCAACCTCCCCTGCATTTGTTGACAACTGTATATTACTGCCATTTAATATCATCACACATTTTATGGACAATGATACAGAATGTTTTAAGATTGCATGCCTCAGATTACTGGCCAGATAAAAAAAGAATGCACAACAAACACAGAGAGATAAGACAGAGCTACATTTCTGCAAGCAATAGTCATAAATGGTTGTGTGATCACTCAGTGCAGTACATCTGAAATTAATACATGTACAAGTAACTCAGAAGTGTACAATTGTCATTTGTTTTGTTAATACTGTGGATGATGTTACAGTTGCTTGTATGCACACTGATTTTCATTCTCTGCCTCAAAGCTGTTTCTGTGGTAAAGACACATTTACTGTGTTTTGAAGGTTCATTAGAGTGAGAGTTCAAATCCAGACCTGTGTAGAAATATTTCATGTGTCTCAACATACTTTTGTAGTGTTGTTTATTTAATAGATTTCTTTTCTTCACTTCTCCTAATTTTATTTTTTTTTTTAATGCCAGTATTTGCATGGTGCACAACTTAGGAGAAACGGAGAAACACAGTAAATATCATGTTTAGCTTTGCTTATCTTGTTTGTACAACACTTAGCAGTGTGCAAACCTGGACTAATGATCCACACAGGAAGCAGACAGAACACCTGCAAACAGGATGCAGACATTCTAAATGTCAAAAGGATAGATTTTTGCATTTTTTACTTTCCATCGCACAACACGCTAACATTGAATGGCAGTTAGAAAGCTACCCCAACACCTGCAGCCATTGAACACCTGCAGAGAGGAAGCAGACAGTCAACAAGTTAAAAACAGATGAACTCTATTAACTCTGTTGGGCGTGACATAAACACAGTAAGCGGTGTTGCATGGTGATCAACACACAGAAGTTAATGAATAGAGAAATATCTAACTGTTATTTAACTATTACTGTGGCAGCAGGTGTAAGTGTAGGACCATAATACAGATGGTCCTGGGTTCTTATACAAGAAGGGCAACACATTTTTACTGTTGTGACAGTTCCGTTCATAGTAATGAGCAAGAAAATATGCAAGTGTTATTTCAATATTCCTATGGCAACAGGTGTAAGTTTAAGGCTGCCATTCCCGTGCTCCTGAGTTCTAATACAGAAAATTCCTGACATTTTTACTGTTGTTCCATTTCACATTGTATTAAATATCATTTATAACAATTTACACATAATTATAAATAACCGTAACTATGCATAGCACTGCAGCTCATATGAATTATATGTATGAGAGATAAGACACCTTTACTGTGTTTTGAAGGTTCAGATGTATGACTGAGGGTATACTGTCTACTATGTTTCTCTACATATAATTCTGCTATCAGGACTTGGTTAACCTTCACACTTCAATACAATACATAAACAAATGAATGCATACACAAAAGGACCTTATCAGGTCATGCATATACATGGTTAACACCTCAGTCTATCATGTGTATGTATAAATAATTCATGACTATGTCTGAGAAGGACTTCTGTGACAAAGATGGAAAATAACCCTTGTGGAAGAAAATGTTTTGTCTCTTATGCATAGGTTTGAGTCTCACACTGTAAAAATAAATTTTATCAGCGTATAAAGCCAAACCAAACATATGTCAGGTCATGAAATTTAGGCCCCCAGTGCATGTCTGCAAAGCTAAATCATCTAACAGTTACAGCAGCACACACCTCTTAAACTAATGTCAAGAGTCAGATTAATCTTCCAGTTTCCAAAACTGCTTTCATCTCTGTTTGGCACTGTTGCTCTCCATGTAACAATGCACAAATGTGGTTAGCATTGTTGCATGGCTTTTTGCACTACCAGTAAATGTGATAACATGCATTGGACAGGAAATCATTATTTGCTATTGCAGTGTTTTCAGGTTAGAGGGCAAGGTGCCCAAATTAGGGCACAGAGGTGGAGTGTTCAGGAGTTCAGAATCTTTAGTGGACTCCTGGAAAAGCACCACAGCCAAAGGCTTTTGCAGGGGGTGACTATACTGGCTCCCAGAACAAATCTGAGGCTTGGAATAGTCTGGCCAATGCTATATCCATTGCAGCCGGTATTCCACACACTGGAAAACAGTCTAGGTACTACTTTAATGACCTAAAAAGGCTCGAGGGATACACTCAACCAGTGGCTGAATGAGTTCCAAACTAGCAAGATCCCACAGTTGTGTAATTATGCTAATAAAAAGAATTTATAATACATAGAAAGCTAAATATAGGCAAGACTGGTGTGCATAATGTTCTTCTGTTCTCCTTTTCTTTTCACAGCTAACTCTGAAATCAGTGCAAAATAGACAGGCCCATGCTGAGCATCTAGAGAGACTGAGTGAAGCAAGTGGTATATATGCAGATCAAGAGAAGTATTGTAGCTTTTAAATAAAAAAAATATTTTCCATACAGTAGTAGCAAAGTAAGCATGTATATCCTAACTGTAACAGCAAGTATGCATGCATTAGTCTGTAGCACAAACCAACTTTAGGAGTCAACTGTAACACTGTAGTCAGACCTTGTGGTCCAAATACTACAAGTAACAAGTATAAAACAGTGCAATTATTTAATAATATTACATTCTACACAAGTGGCATAAATGCTGTGCTGTTAAATTTAATCTGTATAATTGGACCAAGCATATGTGCAATATATGCACATTGTAGGGATTACTTTGAGCAATCAATAATTATAGTTTGTAGCAAGAAAGTTTTATATTTAAATGTAAAACTTCAGATACAATAGTTGTATTATTGTGATAACGCATTGTATGTCACATATGATGGTACTAATTTTATGTCTTTTTCTCTCACCCCGACTCTTACCTTTTTTTCTATTATATGTCATCAAAATATTTCCATATCATCCATCTCTAACAAATCCCTAAATGCTTTACAACACAAGGAGCTAGTCCAACCCCAGTGGCTCAGCACTGACACCCAGCACATCTGAGACCCAACCTGGCAGTACTGCCTGAGTCTATATTAATTCTGTGAAAGATGTATTCATCAGATACATCTTCCAAGAACAACAACCACTGAAAATCACTTTAGTGGACTGCAGAAGTTTGCCCATGGTTCGTAAACACTTTCTCACCAACCTAAAGGTTGCCATTTTCCCCACTGTAATGCGATCTCAGAGTTGGTATATATGTACTTGGGGGGGTGTGGTGGGCAAAGCCCCCACTTGGGTGGATTTCAGTTGGTCTGTTTTGTGTTCTGGACAGTTGCTGGGCAAGTGTGTGTGAACCATGGGAAAACTTCCATGGTTCACTGAAGTAATTTTTGGTGGTTGTTGCTCACAATGATTATTCCATGAATTCATCTTTTGCAGAATTAATATAGACCCTATTGCCTCTGCTGCCCCTGCACTACCTGAGCTCTGAGGTAGCAATACCCTGGCAGCTGGTGCTGTGGTACCCTCAGGGAGTATTGGTAGAGGTGGCAGTTTTATCACCCACGAGGAGATGCCAGGGTTGGTGCATAGAGTCATACACAGCACCACTGGTACACACCTATGCTGGGTGGAGAGGATTCTCTCCCTTGTGGTCAATAGGAGGAGAAGGAGATGTCAAGCACTCTAGCATCCAGAGGAGTAAGGGGATGGTGATGACAATCCTGCAGGTGAGGTCTAGATTCTCACTGTCCCCATGTTTGATGAGCATGGGCTTGTGTTGTTGACTCCCTCACCCCAATCATGGTATCCCCCAAACTTTTGTGTCTCTCCCTGTCCCTGTGTCTTGTCTTGTTTTTCTTGTTTATTTGCATCTGCTTCCTCACCTACCCAACTTACCTGACCCAGAAATACCAACGTCCCTTACCCAACATTCCTCTCTTACTGAAGTAAAAAAGAAAAAGAAAAAAGGCACCTGTCCAAAAAAGAATAAATAAATACCATCTCCTACATAGCTCTCCACTTTGAGCACGTCTTCTTGACACACTTGATTTGGTTCAATTGGCTATACACATGATTACATTGTTGTCACCCCTCTTTGTGGAGATGATAGTCCAAATTCAGTTAATATTCCATTCATATTTCCATTTTACTTTGTTAAAGGAATGGATAGCTATGGTTCTTTCCTACCTCCCTCCTGCACATTGTTAATTGCTTTCCCTTTGTTCATCACCCTCCTTTCCCCCCATTTCACCACTTTCCTATCTACCCCATTTTAACACTTATAATCTGGTCAAAAACAGAATCGCACACAATATGTATAAGTAACCGAGAAAAAAAAAAAGAAATGGGGCCCTTCAGTTTTTGGTCTCTATGCTTGTGCAGAGTTTGGCATCATGCACCAATGTTAAGCAACAGTAAATGGCCATTCAATGGTGTGGTTACCTCCATGCAGTGCTGCTTGAACATGCTGCTTTAAGGTAACGCACACTCACACAGTGAATGTAGTATAAAGAATTATTTCACTACTTATTTACAACTACTACATGCACCTGGAGTCAAACCCTATATCATCTGGGCTCCAAAAGAAATGTGACAATGCATTAATACCTGCTGCCACAGAGTCAGCTAAGTAGCAAATGTGTTTCATACACTGAGTATTGAGACCTTGCATAATTTTAGCAATGAGGCTAGCATTTGCTCACAGCTTAACTATGCAGAAACAGAGAAAGTAGTACAAATGTGTATCCTGCATGCACAAACACTTTGCCAGCCACCGCCAATAATGCTGCTCAGCGGTGGGATATGCAAAGTAAATAGCATGTATTACTTTTGTTTACTGTCCATTTAATCATCATGCCATGAAACTACATGTGCAGACAAACAAAATGAAAGCATTGTCTAAGAAAATAACACTTACAATGCAGCCATCTGTTACTCCCCCTCCGATGCACTGCAACCTTAGCCAATCATGCTGCTCAGCGGTGGGATATGCAAAGTAAATAGCATGTATTACTTTTGTTTACTGTCCATTTAATCATCATGCTATGAAACTACATGTACAAGCAAACAAAATGAAAGCATTGTCTAAGAAAATAACACATATTTACAATGCAGCCATCTGTTACTCCCCCTCCCATGCACTGCAATCTTGACCTCTCAGTATTCATTCACAAATATATTAATTACACTACAGAAGTAAATAACAAATGTCTTATATAGCATCACATGTTTATAATAACAATACACATTCAGATTTTCCAGTACTTGTAGTAATGTGGACACCTGTTTGCATATAGTTTGTAAAGCTGTCTCTTAAACTATACCTGCACATTGGAAACAGAACCACCAAATACTACACATTGCACGCTCATCGGTCTGGTAACATGCAGAACTTTAATATCTTGACAGTTGGACATGGATAGCTATCCATTTCTTGCAGGCCTCCCAACATCTTCACTCTAATATCCACTGCTGATGTCATCCTCTACAGGTTGTCCTCCAGCCTTGTAAAAGTCAGACTTGTGTTATGGCACTTGCGTAAAATACTGAGTTCTGTAGTCTGCGTACTTAAATAGGTAGCAGTTCTGTTCTCACTGTAGTCAAGTGAAAGGTGTGTGTCTGTTTAGCTAAAATACTATAAGTGTGTATCCTGCAGTTACCACTCTAATCCCATGGATTGACAATATTTTGATAATTGCACATGCCTACACATCCATTTCATGCAGGCCTCCCAACATCTTCCTTTCAATATCCAATGCTGATATCATCCACTATAAATTGTCCTGTAGCCTTGTAAAAGTCAGGCTTATGCTGTGGCACATGCATGAAAATGCAGAGTACTCTAGTCAGTGTATTACATAGGTAGGGGTTCTGTTCTCATTGCAGTCAACCGAGGTGTTGTGTGTTTGGACATTTGTTTGACATTAAAGCATTTTACACCAGCACCTATAAAGTGTTGTTTGACACTCCCCAAGTCAGATTTGTGCTGTGACACTTGTGTTAAATACAGTGTGCTCTAGTCAGTACACTTACATAGGTAGAGGTTCTGGTCTCACTGCATTCAACTGGTGTGTGTGTGTGTGTGTGTGTGTGTGTGTGTGTGTGTGTGTGTGTGTGTGTGTGTGTGTGTGTGTGTGTGTGTGTGTGTGTGCACTTGCTTGACATTAGAGAGGGCATTTTACACCAGCATGTGGGACACTGCTATTACCATCTTCCTCTCACCAGACTCTGCTGTTTGTCGTTTTTGCATTTAGTTACTTGTAACACATTGCACTCAAGTTACCTGGCACTTGCTCACTAAAGCAATTATATAAGTCAGCACTAAAAATTAAAAGCACTACACCCTCACTCCCCACTAGCCCTTGTTTTCAATTATTAAGGAATTCCCAATATTATTCTAGCATGTCCAAAGGTCAGTTGTCAATCTTCTCTCCGGTCCAGCTGGTGAATCTGGGAATCTTGAGGCAATGTTATAACTGCCTCATGTACACAGACAACCCTCTCCTCCTCCCACATAACACAAATACTTGTGAGAGATGCAGCTATTTAGCCAAACTGGAGGCTGAGCTCTCTCAACTCAGGACTGGCAAGACCAGACAGGAGGAGAAGGCAACTACACACACCACAAAACCAGCCTCACATAATGCTACCACACCACTGAATCAAACACATAAACACACAAAGACATACTCGAGGCTCTGAGTAAAATTTACCTAAACAGCAAAGGCCTCCAAAGCAGACACCCAAACAACTGCTACCTCAAGACACCCCACAAGCAACACATAAACCAAAAAGCAGTGTGCAAAGCAGTCACAGCCCTTAAGGCCAAATACAACACCAAACATACTTGTCATAGGTGACTCCATAGTCAGACACACTGACGTCCCACTCACCAGGCTGAACAAGGAGAGGGTCACAGTAAGCTGCCTATCGGGCACTAGAATCCGCCACATAACACAAGCACTCAGGTCACTCCACGGCAAGTACAAATATGACACAGTCATTGTCCATGCTGGTGTGAACGACCTGAGACGTACCTCCCTGGACTACATGAAAAGAGACATAGAGGAGCTCTCTGATTATGTAGCCCAGGCAGGTATGATCCTGACCCTGAGCAGTATCCTTCCTTCACCAAGAATGATGCCACAATATAGAGACAAGATGATCAGCTTTAACAATTGGCTTAATGTCTGGTGTCATTCAAAGGGGATCCAGTGTCTGTCTGCCTGGGATGACATGCTTGACAAGCCACGCTGCTTCGCGAGGGACGGCTTGCACCTGTCACCTCTGGGATTCTGGATATTGGCTAAGGCTCTTGCCACCCCCATAGTGCCTTTTTTAGGCAAGGCTCAAATTCTAAACCTACCACCCTAGAAAACAAAAATGGGAAGAAACTGAGGGTAATGCTGCTCAATGCCAGAAGTCTAAATCTCAAAATGCAAGCACTCGAGGCCCTTCTCAGTATGGAGAACATCGATGTCTGTGTTGTAACTGAAACCTGGTTCAAGGCTCCTGAGAGCACCCCAGCACTATTAGGTTTTACCTCACATCATGCGTTCTGGCCCCAAAACCCAGACCACACCACAAAAGGAGGGGGTGTATCCATATTCATAAAGGATACCCACACCTCCAGGTTGGTGGCAACGCACGAAGCTTCGGAAACCATCCAGGTGCAACTAACCATAGGCAAAACTGCTCTACAAATTGTAGCATGCTACAGGCCACCCTCTCAAACTCAGGAACCCCACACAGCCTTCCTGAAGACACTGGAGGGTATAAATGTATCTCCAAACACCATCATATTGGGTGACTTCAACTACCCGAATATAGACTGGGAACATTACTCAAGCCCTAACTTTCTAGCCCAACGGTTCCTGGAGTTCATAAATTCAAATGCCATGGAACAGCTAGTCACTGTTCCCACGAGAGGAGAAAATATACTAGATCTCATTATCACAAACATGGGGACAAAATGCTCCACACGAAGTATATCCTCATTGGTGAGATCTGATCATAAACTAATCTCACTGGAAATCCACATCCCGCCCCCACCCCAAACAAAAAAGACCACAGTGAAGAACTTCTCTAAAGCAAACTTCGCACTACTCAAGACTGGTGTGGTATCCTTCAAGGCCCCTGAGCCAGTGGAAACCACAACCCAAGCTACGGAAGCCCTTACAAATGCCTTCTATGAACACCTCCAGGACTGCATGGATCAGGCAATCCCAAATAAAACCAAGACTCTTTCCACAAAGGGCAAACCTCCAGTCTGGTGGACCCCAGTCATTAACAAACTTTACAATAAGAGGAGAAAGCTATTACATGATAGAACAAAATCCATAAAAGGGAAGTCACCCCTGATCATTATTAGTAAAAAAATACGAGCATTCATAAAATCAACTAAGGCCAATTTTGAGAGAAAAATTGCCATGGATTCAAAGGACAATCATAAGGCCTTTTTCAGCTATGTTAGGAACCTGGGTGGAAACTCCCAGATATGCTCAGAATTAGTCCAAAATGATACAAAAATCACTGAACCCACAGACATTGCCAACATACTGGCAGACAGGTTCAGTGCAAACTTCACCCCCTCTCCCCCCCTAAAGGAGAGATAACTATCCCAGCGGAGTGTAGCCTCCCAGACATCTCAAATGCGCAGGTGAAAGCTGCTCTCTCTAAAGCTAAAAACACAGCATCAATGGGACCGGATGGTGTCCCTGGCTGTGTGCTACACAAGCTAAATGAGGAATTAAACCTGCACATAAGGCAGCTGTTTAATCTCAGCCTTACCAC
This sequence comes from Protopterus annectens, assembly GCF_019279795.1. NCBI lineage: Eukaryota > Metazoa > Chordata > Ceratodontiformes > Protopteridae > Protopterus > Protopterus annectens. Next base: position 1,551,678,489 of record NC_056744.1, on the reverse strand, counting down.
AGGATACATGCCCAAGGAGTGGCGTGCGGCAACTGTGGTCCCACTCCACAAAGGCGGTGCCTCTACGGACCCTGGTAATTACCGCCCCATAAGCTTAACCAAGTCTAGTCTGCAAAGCTAGGGAGAGGATCATAATGGAGCTCATAAACAAAGATATAGGGGACTTGCAGACATTGGACCCAACCCAGTTTGGCTTCGTCAAGGGAAGATAATGCCTTTTGAACTTGGTCGCACTCTTCGAAACAGTCACCAAGGCCATTGATGAGGGAAAGGCAGTCCATACAGCCTACCTTGACCTTGCAAAGGCTTTCAACACAATACCCCACTCGGGTATTGTAGAAAAACTTACCAGCTTAAATGTAAACCCATATGTCACAAGATGGGTTGCAAACTGGCTTAAGGACAGAATCCACAGGGTTAGAGTTGCTGGCGCTATGTCAGACTCCAAGCCGGTCACAAGTAGTGTCCCACAGGGCTCAGTCCTTGGCCCCCTATTGTTCGGCATCTACTTCTCAGAAGTACAGGCCAACATGGGAGGACTTTGGCTGACAAAGTTTGCAGACGACTGCAAACTGGGCGCCATAGTGGAAAGTGCATCGGACACGGATATCCTTCAGAAGGGACTCACGGAAACAGATAGCTGGTGCCAGAGCCAAGGCCTGAAGTTAAACGCCAAAAAATGTATAGTCATACCCTTCGGGAAAAACAAGGTAACCCCAAGCTACCATACAGGTGGCAATCCACTAAGCACAGAAGAGGTTATCAGGGACCTGGGGACCCAGGTTGACAGTGGCCTTTCTTTTGATACTCACGTTGCTAAAGTGGTTAGAAAGACCTTCTACATTGCCCACCTGATCATGAAGGGATTCACATCCAGATCTAGTGAGGTCATTGTTCCCTGTACTCTTCACTTATCAGACCAATGATCGAGTACAATGCCCCATTCGGGATGTATCTCACCCGACATCTGCAGCAATTGGAGAGACCCCAAAAGTTCCTCACCAAAAGGATAAAGGGACTCCAAAATCTGTCATATGCTGCCAGATTGAAGAAACTCCAGCTCTATTCAGTCGCATACCGTCTGCTCAGAGGTGACATGTGCCTGACATACAAGGCCATGTCCAACCTCTAATTAATGGACATGCTCCACCTCAAAAAATCCAAATCCACCAAAACCACTAGAGCAAGCGACTTAAACCTTAGCACGGACATAAATAGGACATGCTGGAGGGATAGATTTATCACTCAGAGACTCCCTATGCTGTGGAATAAAATCCCGGTCCATGTAAGGCAGAGCACCTCGCTGGCTCTGTTCAAGAGAAATCTTGACCTGTGGATGGGAGATCGTAGGTTTACCCCGGGAATCATCTCTGTGTCACTGCTGGACAGAGGCACAACAAACTAATGGGCACAGTATTTTTTCATATAAGGGGTGGCATAAGCCACAAAAATTTGGGCTAGGCTTATAAATGCCTTAGGGCAGATAGCCTAGTATAAACCTATGAACCTATGAATCTATGAACCATCTATAGCTGATTTGTGGCTGTGCAGTATTTTCTTCAGGGCAGGGTCAGAGACTGATCTGTAGGCCAGGCACAAGCCACCTCATTTTATATGATACAGTTATAATGACAGGATTTTTATTAGTCAATATACATCATGGCATGGTTTGTAGGCCCTGTATTTTCTTGGTGAGAAAACCCTGTGGTTCCCCAGCTGCTGCAGGTGTCTGGTGAAGTACATGCAAAAAGGAGTATTATACTCTATTAGATTTCTGATGAGAGTTGAGTACAGTGATGTTATAACATCCTCAGATTTGGATATAGTGGTCTGACTTATGAAGTGCATGACATAGTCTTTCCATACCACTGAAGAAACTTGGTGATTGAAATTCAGACTGCTATCTATCTGTGTTCCCAGGTCTTGCACCACTGGGTTTGAGCATGGGGGGTGTTGTCAATGTTGTAATTAGCAGGGAATTCCAATTTGAAAAAGGTAAAAATAATGACATATTGTTGCATTTATTTGTCAACTGAGTGGCTTTGGCATCAATCATTTGTCTGTTAGCCCCTCCTATAATATGTTAACACCACTGGTGGACTGAATGATTGCACCCAATATGCATAATGAGCAAAAACGGTAAGCCAAAGACCATATACTTTAGCCTGGGCTTCTGAGAAATAGATTCCAAACAGTAAAGGGCCAGCACAGATCCTTGTGGTATGCCACTGATGAAAGCTCTACTGGTAGAGGTTGATTCACCAACTTTCACAGTATGTGTTCTGTCGGTGAGTCAGTTGGCTAAACATGTAGTGATGTAGGGGTTACTCCTCAACTAGGAGAGTTTCTGAATGATACCTGAGTGGGGGATTGTGTCAAACTCCTAGGCCCTTTACTGTTTGGAATCTATTTCTCAGGATAGGCTGTATGCACTGTCTTATCTTCATCCAGGCCTATCACACAGAATCAATGGGCTGTGACATCACAGATCAGCTTTAGCATGACTCAGAACATACACCTACCTGATACTGTTGGAGCTACCCTTCTACACACCCTCCAGGTGGAATATGTTCCCATAGATGGGTGTGCATCAACAAGCATCCATCTGAGTGGGGAGGGAACAGCACCTGATGGATGCATGCATGTAGAAACACATCCTGACTCTATTCATCTGTGAGGCAGACCAACATGTAATCATGGACTTTTCTCAATGGACACTGGTAATACCCCAGCTGTGTGCAAAAGACATGTGTGAGTTGCTAATGCTACATCTATGTCTGCTACATCTGTTAGATGTCCTCAAGAAAAGTCATCAAGGGCATGCATGATGACAACACTATCAATATGTGGAACTTGACCAGGCCAAGGCATTTGACACAAATCTAAAGTGAGGTATTAACACTGTCACAAGTGGCCATAAACAGCTATATCACCAAGGTGGTAGACCACTGGATCACGTATGTCACATCTAAATGTGCTGAAATGTGTGAAGTGACCTATATTTTTAGTAAAGTGACTAGGCCAGTACATCAGGGCTGTCTGCTAGGCCTTTTCCTGTCCATTATTTAAGTCATAGACATCAGGAATAACATGCATATCCTATGTCCAAACAGCTGTCTGGAGGACTGCAGATTTTGGCAATCATTGACTCCAACTATGATATTAATATAATAGAGACAGTATCATTACACATCAAAGATTGCAGCCACAGCCATGACAACACATGAGATGAAACAGAAGCATGGGGAGATGTGTTACATTATGAAAACAAATGCACAACCCAATAATAAGGTAGATGTTCATCGTGTTTCACTGCTGCAGTCATTACACTTGGGTTATCCTGCCGTCAGGCAGTCCTGCAGTCGGCCAAAGTTCCAAAGTCTTGGTCCGGCATCGGTTGCTGTCGCTTCTTCCCTGACGTCAGTGCACCAAGGGTATATAAGATGCAGCCGATGCCATTTTCTTCAGTCTTTCTTGCCATGCGATGCCCGAAGCAAAAGCAGTTCGCAAGTGCCGGTCGGCCGACTCCTGAGATTTCAGATTTGATTTCAGATCCAAGTCTTCAATAAAGCTAAGTACCCCATTGGGGGAACTTTTTCTTGCCTCAGACCGATGTCAGTAAAAGTTAATAACTGTATTTCTTGTGGTAAGCAAATACCTCATAAGGATTTTCATTCTTATTGTATTCCATGCCTAGGCCCAGACCACGACGTCACTAGTTGTCGGTTTTGTGCTAGATTTAACAAACGCACTGTTAAACATTGGTTTGATTTTGCACGCCATTATTTTGGCTGAAGGTTTAATTATACCATGCCGTCGGAACAACCGATGACCGGAATTCACAAGAAACGCAAAGATAAGGATAAGGACAGGCATCCAAGGCCCAAAACTGATGACGAAGCCTCTTCTAGGCCAGTCACTGGTTCGCCGGTTCTCAGTGAGTCACTTTCACAGCCCCTGACACCCACTACCTCAGAGCCACAGGCCGCAACCGACTCCCACGTGGAGTTGCCTAGGCCTCTGGATACTCAAGGTGTTGGACCTATGGAGACTAACCCTTCAGATGGGTCCGGAGCCGCTGAGCAGGCTTCGGCTTCTGAGGGTGTTTTCAGACCTACTCAACTTACCATTGCATCTACAGCCAAGTCTAAAGCAACTTTAAACACAAAGAAGCAAGTACAGCATTCACCTGGACAGGCCTCCATGCCTAAAAAGCAGATGCTCAAAATGGCCGAAGACTTAATTACTCTGATCAGGGGTAACCATCCCCCTCCTGATAAAAGACCTAGGCAGGATACAGACTATGATTCCTCTGACCAGATTTCTGTATATTCTGACTCCTCTTCAGACCAGGGATATTCCTTACCCCCTATGAGGACTCTGATGCTGAAGAATCTATTCCTTCAGCCTCTCCTCTTGAGGATTACTCTTTTGGGGAAACTTTGCACACCATGAGGGAACATTTCCATTGGGAGGGCCAGGATTACTCAAAGTCCAAGAAAAGGCTCAGATATTTTCTTTTATTACCTCAACACAGGCCCCTTGCTGTTCCGCCAGTGTTGAATATTGTGGACGATGTGTTCTCTGAATCCACTTTAAATCCAGACTCTTTACCCCCTGCTCCAGTCAAGCCAGACAGGTACTACAGAGTCCCTGACTCACACAAATTTCTTTACAAAAACCCTGCTGCTGACCCAGAGACTATTTCCCAAGGTCCTAAAGGAGTGAAGGCCTCCACAGCCAAAAATCCAGTTCACTCGGACAGGGATTCCAGAGCATTAGACAGATGGGGTAAAAAAGTTTACACCTCTGCAACTTTAGCAGTGAGGGCTTTAAACTGCCAGTTTCACATGCTTAAATATCAACAATATTTACTGTCTCAGTTAAAACAGAAAATGAGTACAAGTGCAGAACAACCTGATTTTAAGGAAATGCAGGATTTATTGCATGCAGCTGAACAAGTGGGAAAACATACTTTGCAATGTGGTTTTGATTCATTAGAAGCTTCTTGTAGAGCAGCAGTTACAGGATCTGTGATTCGAAGGCATGCTTAGTTAAAGGGACAAACCTTACCAGATCATGTCAAGGCTAAATTATTAGCTGCTCCTTTACAGCAGGATATTTTATTTGGTGTTAAAGCTGAGGAGGTTTTAAAGAAAATGGAGGATAAGGCAAAATCTATGCAAGCAGTGAAGGATTTCTTACAGGTACAGCCACCAAGATTTAGCAGAAATTGGCCTACTAAAAATTGGTCCTTTCCAGTGTCAGGCAGGCCACAAAGAGGCAGATACAGATGCCCAAGAGGCAGATCTCAGCCCCAAGGATCTTACAGGCCACAACAGTGGGACGCTTCAACACCCAAAGGAGGTGAGGACAAGTCACAACCTTACAGGAAACAATCTCAATGACTTTCCCCTTCCAATGCCAAACTCTACCCTGTTGGCAGCTCCCTTAGGAGGGAAACTAGCACTTTTTTCACAAAACTGGCAAACAATCACTCAGGACAAATGGATGCTGAATATTGTCTCTCAAGGTTACAGGTTCCACTTTCACACTTTACCAAGGTTAAAAAGAATGCCAGACCTGCCACAAAATCAATGGGCAGAGGCACAAAAACAAATTACAGCCCTCATGGACATGAGAGCTATTCAAAATGTACCTTTGCAGGAACAAGGACAAGGTTTTTACTCAAGACTCTTCCTGGTACCCAGAAAGGACAAAGCCTGGAGACCCATTCTGGACCTTTCCACTCTAAATACTTATCTGGATGTTCCGAAGTTCAAAATGTTGACACTACAGCAGCTCCTTCCCATGTTGGGCAAGAAAGCTTGGCTTGTTACTTTGGACCTCAAAGAGGCATACCTGCATGTCCCTATCAGACAAATTTGCAGAAGATACCTCAGATTCATAGCCGGTTCATTGCACTACCAAGTATCTGCACTGCCCTTTAGCTTATCTACTGCACCCAGGGTCTTCACAAAGTGCCTGGCACCAGTAATTGCATTTTGCAGACAAAAAGGAATTCAGATATATCCATACGTGGATGACTGCCTGATTCAAGCAGAGAGCAAGGGCATTCTTCTAAAGCATCTGGCGTTTGTAAAAAAGTTATTAAGTTGCCTAGGGTACACAGTAAATGAAAAGAAGTCAAAACTAGTGCCCTCACAAGAGATAATATTCCTGGGTGCCAGCTTAAATACAGTGGTCCAGATGGCTTATCTCACGCCAGACAAACAAGGACAACTGACTCAGTATTTTCAATTGATGGCAACAAAGTCCCAACTCCCTGCAAGAAAAATTCTGCAGGCCTTGGAATTCATGGCATCCTGCATACTTCTAATTTCATATGCCAGACTGCATATGAGGAAATTACAATGGTACCTAAAAAGTGTTTGGACTCAACACTCACACAGCTTGGAAACGGAAATACTACTAATTCCCTGCCTGCAACAGGAGTTTCGATGGTGGGCACATGCATGTCACCTCAACAAGGGTCAGCCTTTTACTCTACCCACAGCCAGGAAGACTCTAACAACAGATGCTTCGAATTATGCCTGGGGAGCACACATGGCAGAAAAATGTATTCGGGGCAAATGGACCACAGACCAACTACATCTACACATCAATCAAAAAGAGATGTTGGCTGCACAAAATGCCCTAACAACTTTCAAGGACCTTCTGCATCCAGGACAATTACTTTTAAAGACATACAACACCACAGTAATGTGGTACATAAACAAGCAAGGGGGCACTCATTCTTACCCCCTTTGCAGACAAGCCATGACCTTGTGGAACACAGCTCTAACTTATCAAGTTCATCTGCAAGCACAATTCCTGCCAGGAAAGAAAAATACTCTGGCAGACGAACTAAGCAGAAACATCATGGATCCTCATGAGTGGAAATTAAATCCACAAGTATTCAGCATGATAATGCAAGCATGGGGGTGCCCGGACATAGATCTCTTTGCCTCCCCACTGAACTGCCAACTACAAAAATTCTGCACAAGGACTTATCATATACAAGCATGGAAAGTGGATGCTCTTTCGTTCAGCTGGAAAGGCCTGCACATTTATGCCTTCCCTCCTCTGCCTCTCCTTTCGAAGGTTCTCCTAAAAGCCAGACAAGAAAACCACAGATGATACTGATTGCTCTAGACTGGCCATGCCAACATTGGTACCCAATCTTAAAGAACTTAACTCAAGGCCCACCTTGGATTTTGCCTCAAATTCCACATCTTTTGACTCAACAAAACAATCAGATCCTGCACAGTCAGCTCAAAACCTTATCCCTGGCTGCATGGCAGATTCATTAGCCAAACAGGGAACACCTCTCTCTAAAGCTGTTATGGATGTCTTTTTGGAGGCTAGGAGGCCTAGCACCAGGAAATCTTATTCAGAAAAGTGGAAGAGATTCTGTGCCTGGAACCAGGCTCAAAACCTTGACCCTCTTGTCCATAACACTCCTCAGATACTACAATATTTAACTGAGATGCTGGACAAAGGGCTATCCTTCTCATCCATTAAGATCCACGCTTCTGCCATTTCAGCTCATTACAACACAGATCCTCCTATTTTCTCTCATCCGTTGCTGAAGCAGTACCTCAGAGGGGCTAAAAACATAAGACCACCCTGGAGAGCACCAGGACCTACTTGGGACCTCAACTTTGTCTTGGAAAAACTAACTTTACCTCCTTTTGAGCCAACCAATACAGCAGAAATAAAATATATATCATGGAAAACTGCTCTGCTACTGGCAATAACCTCAGCACGAAGAGTCTCAGAACTACAGGCACTAATGGCAGTGGAGCCCTTCATCATTTTTCACCAAGACAGGGTTTCCTTAAGAACAAACCCTTCATTTATGCCCAAGGTGGTATCCAGTGTGGCTCTTAACCAAACTATTCACTTGCCAACATTTTATCCAAATCCCCAGAATAAAGGGGAGAGAATTCTACATTCCTTGGACATACACAAACAATTTCGCTTCTACTTAGACAAAACAAAAGCTTTCAGGAAAACTGAGCAACTGTTTGTATTCTATGCTGCAAGATCACAGGGAAAGGCTATTTCAAAGCAGACCATTTCAAAGTGGATAGGACACTGTATCCGGCTCTTCTACACACAGCATGGGAAGCCTGTACCATCTAACATTAGACCACATTCTACCAGGGCAACTGCAACTTCTACTGCCTATCTTAGAGGAGTATCTACCAAGGATATTTTGGAAGCTGCAACTTGGAGTTCAGTGCACACCTTTGCCAAGTATTACCACTTGCCTCTTTACTCCAGATCCAGAGCAGGCTTTGCCACTGCAGTGCTGCAGGGCCTCATAGCCACACCAAATCCTCTCTAGACCCAGCCACCCTGACTCAGCTTTGGGATTCAACCCAAGTGTAATGACTGCAGCAGTGAAACATAATGAACATAGTACAGTTTTGTACCTACCATAAATGTAGATGTTCAAGTGTCTTCACTGCTGCAGTCCAGGTTACCCTCCCTCCATCCCCTCTTTCTTAACCAGGACTTATCTACACTTTTCTACCATATACTACCTATGTGGTGTATTTGCTGGTAGCTGAACGTTTTGGTTTTATTTTTCATGTATGCTTTATTAGCAATATGAATTGCCTACCTATTTGGGGTCACCTGACATCTGGGGCAAGAAAAACTGAAGAAAATGGCGTCGGCTGCATCTTATATACCCTTGGCGCACTGACATCAGGGAAGAAGCAACAGCAACCAATGCCGGACCAAGACTTTGGAACTCTGGCCGACTGCGGGACCGCCTGATGGCAGGACAACCCAAGGGTAATGACTGCAGCAGTGAAGACACTCGAACATCTACATTTATGGTAGGTACAAAACTGTACTATATCACACCCCTATGAGCAGACCAAGTATTATGTGACCTGTGTACTGTGGTAGATGGTATGTGGCAATTCCACCAGCATGTCCCCACAGTGGTGACTACTCCCTTGTATGTAACAGAACACCTGAATATATGCAGGACATTCACATCAAAGGCCATAATGCCTCCATAGTTCACAGCCCTCATCCCATCAATAATTGAGTACAATACACCCTTTTTCATGTACCTCCCTACATATCTTCCAGTGATGTGTAACTCAAATGTACCACATTTGCAACAATGAGCTCCCACACATCTTATTGGCCATACTTAGGTATTATTTTGTTGCATAAATATTACTGATGGTGCAGAGCCCCCATCAAGGTGTTATACCAGATGCATGTGTGATACCTGTTCTGGTGATACACAGAGTACATATATAGCTGCTTGATAACATTGACGGCATGGGTTACATTCATGACAGTATGAATTGTGAAATATATATGCCATGCACACCAGTCAACTAGCCTGGATTTACCATAATGTCACATGCAAGTATAGCAGTGTTCCTCCTAACAACTCCAGCAGATGCTATAGTGTCCTTGATGGCCCTCATATATTGCTGACGTCACAATAGTTGTACAAGTGTGTTTGTGCAGAACCATCTATGATCACTCAGAATCACATATGATATGTCAGGGACATGGAATTACCGATGGTATTATTCTGATACTGTCCATGACTGTGCATGCTTTTGTTTACTGTTGTCCATAAGCCTGTAACTGTACTCCACTTGGTGAAGAACTCTGCTGAAATTGCAGTCATATTTAGGCAAATCAATTTCTACAGCTTCACAATATGCACCTAACCTCAATTGTATATAACATCCCTGATAGATGTTCTCTCCATTGTTTATGTCAGGATGCTTATATCATGAAGACATCCTTCTTCATTGTTATGTCACCTTGTGTGACAGTCACATAATATACATTTTTACTGTGCAGTCCATATTGTACCATGTCACTATGTGATTGGTGTTCCTGTTACAACTGTTTCCATTTACATGCTGTCATCTGCTGTACATTATGATGCTTCCCCTGTCCTCTTGTATTCATTCCTATAATTCACCTGTTTGTCCCTATTCAATACACACACTTCCCCTGGCTGTTTATTTTAAATGGCAGTCCATGTACCATTACCGATCATTTACACAACTTTTGCTCAGAATGCCTGAAATGGGGTTCCATAATATTCTGCACTGTATACACTGTCCTGTAATGTGTTTGGACCATATACATTTCTGTATTATTAATCCTGGTAATCAATGTGGCATTCTGCACAATCCCGCAGACCTAGTTTACTAGTCGGTACACAGGTCAACATGTTTGCTGATATCTGTGTAGCATTAACATTACACTGTTGCTAGCCATGAAACCACTCTTGTTTTACATTTAAATGTGGTGCGTGGTAGGCATATGTAATTATTGCTGCTGCTCACTGAGCAAACACATAACCTCCATGTAGGCTTTGCGCGAAGCTTACATGGAGTTTATTGAATCTTCAAGCAAGTCTTTTCATTCACAATCCTCCACTTAGATTATTAGTAGACAGTAGAGGATCCCCCACGTACCCCTGTGCCAAGGTAGTTGATGCTATACTTCAAAAATATGTCCTTATGGAACACCAGATTTGTAAGGATTCATGGTCATTCTTGGACACAATCAAAACCATTGAATTCAACAAAGACACTAACTTCTTAACAATCGATGTCAAGGACTTGTACAGTAGCATACCACAAGACATTGCTCTTGAATGGGTTAGCTACATGATGAGAAAACACAATGCACCAGATAGAGAAATTTATCTCGTGACCTTGTTGGGTGACCTCGCACTATCCTATAATTTCTTTACCTTTGCAGGAGAGTTTTACATACAAAAAGTGGGTGTTGCAATGCGATCCCCATGTGGTGGTAGTATAGCCAATTTGGTTATGGCCTATTGGGAATCCCATTATGTCTTTTCTCAGCAGAATATCTATTGTGAGCATTTTTTGCTATATACGAGGTTTACTGCCTTCTTAGAATTTACACACACATTTTCAACTGAAAACATTGCTTACCTAGATGTGTGGTTGAGTAAGGACTTGACACTTAATTGTTACACTGCCAAAATTAATCGAAAAAAGACATATTCTAACACCTTCTTGCATTTTACCAGCTGTCACCCATTCTTCCAAAGGAGATCTGTAATGAAGGGCCAGCTGGTTCGTGCTGCAAGAATGGTCACCCTGGATAGTGATTTTTACGACAAATGTATGACACTTAGGAACATGTTTATGTCATGTGGTTACCCAGGTGAGCTTTTGGATAAGCTCATACAAGAAATAACTGACAAAAGGTGTCACCATATTTATTCACCTTTATTACCAGTAACCATGAATAATTGTACAAATATACCAACTGGTTACAGTGCGAGCATCTTGACACACGAGCCTGAGTGTTCAGGGTTTTATCACGACTCGAGTCAACAACACAGTGGAGGGGGTAACAGAACTCAAAGTCTTGAGGTGTTGCAAGCAACCGACATAACTGCTATGGCACCAATGGATGAGATTACGAAACCGACTTTTATTACAACATTTAGTATGGATAGTGGACTATGTACAGACATTATTTTTAAGAACTGGGAATTGTTTAAACTATATCCTAGTATTTACAACAAATTAGGTTCTAAACCTAAGGTTGTCTACAAGAAAGGTAGAAACATCAAGAGTATTTTAGAGTCTAGTAAACCACCACCAGCCCTTAATGTTGGAATGTACAAATGTCAGAGTTGTAACTATTGCAAATACATCGAGGAAAGTACACATTTCTACATTAACAACCATACATATAAAATAGGTTTCAAATTGAATTGTAATTCAACCTTTGTGGTTTATTTAGCTAGGTGCAAATTGTGTCCAGCCTTCTACATCGGGAAGACCGAAAGAAGGCTAAGAGACCGTATATATGAGCACATGTATGCTATTAAAAATTTGAAGTTGGAAAATGCACTGGCTAAACATATTGCAACTAACCACAATCATAGTTTTAAATTTGTTGCAATAGACCACATTGAGACAAACCAGAGGGGCGGCCCTAGACCCTTACAATTAGAGGAAGCCGAGTTATCTTGGCAGGTAAGACTACATGCGTACTGCCACCCTGGCATTAATGATGTCTGTTCAATTTCTAGCCTCTTAAAGTTGAAAAGCCTTAAGAGATGACTAGTTGTGGGGTTATGATGTACACAAAACTATTTGTATTAATGTAAACATTTTTTGATTTTTTACAATATTATGTGTTTTATGAGAACATTGAGTTGCAGGTTACTCTTTCTTTAACTTGCTAATTGATTAATGAATTGATGCAACGTTGGTTCTCCAGATGATACTATAAATGTATGTACTCATTGTTAATATGTGACTGTTTTCTGAAGAAGTCAGGCATTTGGCTTGATGAAAAGCGCTTTAAGTGATTTTTACAGTAAAGTTTTAAGTGTGGTTTATACTCCTTGCCTTGTCGCTTTTTTACGTTCTTTGTTTTTTATTATTTTTTTTTGCCGTTTGTTTTTGTAGTTTATGTCACAATAGTTGTACAAGTGTGTTTGTGCAGAACCATCTATGATCACTCAGAATCACATATGATATGTCAGGGACATGGAATTACCGATGGTATTATTCTGATACTGTCCATGACTGTGCATGCTTTTGTTTACTGTTGTCCATAAGCCTGTAACTGTACTCCACTTGGTGAAGAACTCTGCTGAACTTGCAGTCATATTTAGGCAAATCAATTTGTACAGCTTCACAATATGCACCTAACCTCAATTGTATATAACATCCCTGATAGATGTCCTCTCCATTGTTTATGTCAGGATGCTTATATCATGAAGACATCCTTCTTCATTGTTATGTCACCTTGTGTGACAGTCACATAATATACATTTGTACTGTGCAGTCCATATTGTACCATGTCACTATGTGATTGGTGTTCCTGTTACAACTGTTTCCATTTACATGCTGTCATCTGCTGTACATTATGATGCTTCCCCTGTCCTCTTTGTCTGTGTTCATTCCTATAATTCACCTGTTTGTCCCTATTCAATACACACACTTCCCCTGGCTGTTTATTTTAAATGGCAGTCCATGTACCATTACCGATCATTTACACAACTTTTGCTCAGAATGCCTGAAATGGGGTTCCATAATATTCTGCACTGTATACACTGTCCTGTAATGTGTTTGGACCATATACATTTCTGTATTATTAATCCTGGTAATCAATGTGGCATTCTGCACAATCCCGCAGACCTAGTTTACTAGTCGGTACACAGGTCAACATGTTTGCTGATATCTGTGTAGCATTAACATTACACTGTTGCTAGCCATGAAACCACTCTTGTTTTACATTTAAATGTGGTGCGTAGTAGGCATATGTAATTATTGCTGCTGCTCACTGCGCAAACACATAACCTCCATGTAGGCTTTGCGCGAAGCTTACATGGAGTTTATTGAATCTTCAGGCAAGTCTTTTCATTGCACTCACAAGACATAATTTTAGGCAAGATGGAATTAGCTAGGAAAGCAGGTGGTAATATTTGAGTCTGAATGCATATTACAGTTGCAGGTTTGAATTTCATGTCCACCAAAGTGTTTTTAAAGATGTAAAAGCCTATGTGCAACCTTGCAAAATGTGTATGGTGATTATCTGATGTTCTTCAAAAGTAAATATTCTAGAACCTGATCTGAGAAATGTATATCCCATTATTTGAAGAATATATTATTCATAGTTGCTCTTTTCTTTTTACAGGCAAGAAACACTGGACCAGAAATCGTGATGCAGAAGCTTGAGGAGCAGTGAAGGGAGAGAGGTAACTTGATTACTTTTTCTATTTTGTTAAATGAGATGCATCTGGTCCTTGTTACAGGCCCGTATTTTTCACATTACTACGTATATTGCTTAGAATGCATTAATACTCATCATGCATCAGTAAGGTAAGTGATAAATCACAATATAGCTGTGCTTAAAACTCTGATTTAAATCCAAAGATGTTGAAATATGAATTAGCAGTATACAATTTGTTTCTGCAACGTTTGAAATGTACCCCACAACCTAAATGATAGTTGGGTTTGTGCATCTGTCACACATATTGGTAGGTAGATAATATGTATGCAAGTTGTAGTGCTTTGTTTGCTGCTTACAATGCATGTGTTGGCATACTTGGATGTGTTTCTCAGTGGCTGATCTTTTGTGCATAGGTTCATAGGTTGGTACTGGGCTATCTGCCCGAAGGCATATATCAGCCTAGCCATGTTGTGTGGTATTCACCGCCCCTTTAGTAGTTCCCTAGACCCTTGTACTAGCAGCTAGTACCCTTGGCCCCTATCTAGTAGTGCTGTTGGTGTGATAAGCACAGCCTGCTTATTCACAGACTGAATAGGTGACTGCTGTGTTAGTGTTCACATTGTTATTTTCTGACTGTGTAGCATGCATTTCATTTCAGCTTTGTTATTGCATCTGCCTACAACACACTTGTGTCCTAGGTTTGCTGATATTTCTGCGCATAGGAGTTTCTTTGCAATATTTTATAATCAGCAAACGTTATCAGGATGTTTGCATTTTGCTGGCTACTGATTGGTACTATCTGTAGGTAAGTAATGCATACAGTTGTACACTTACAATACTGTTAGTACAACATGTATTAGAGTCTTATATGTCACAGGCTATGGTGGCTGAACATATAACATATTTGTTAATGCTCTCTTCATTACCTTGATGTGTGTTCAGCCAATTAACATGTTGCATGGTTCACATATTTGTCATATGGCTTGACTAGTTCCCACAATAATGTCATCTCACTTTGTCCTAATTTTAGCAATGTACTTTGCGGCTGTCCATATGAATCAAATACAGCTTACAGATTTCAAGATTCATAGATTTTTACTAGGCTAATGGCCCAGGGTTTTTTTCTAAGCCTAGCCAAGTTTTCACAAAATAATACCGATGTCCTGTATCCAAACAGGACATTTAGGGCCAGGCATTTATACGGTAGCTGTCCATAATGGATATGTGCAACAGGCCTGCTGTAAATTTCAAATTCCTCGTCCATTGTTCTAGGTTGTGCTTAAATTGTATAATAGATAAAATCAGCTTCACACTGATTGGAAGCATATTCATAGGAGATGTAGTCTATGGGACACATATCTGTCTTACTATCATGTTTTGCTTAAGTCACAGAGAAAATTCCTGTCCTTATACCTTGTATTTATGGTACTGTTTAACTTATGAATATGCAAAAGATTCATAACTATTGATTTTGGGGATGCCTTGTATTCCAAGCATAGATCCCCCTCAGCCGTCTAGATCAGACTGAGTAAAGGGAAAGGTCTTTAAGCACTCTGTGTAAGGCAAGTTTGTTGGCCTAGTATTTTTTTTGTATTAAAACTCTGAGGCAGTTTTAGTTTCTGCATATGCCTGGTCAAGTACATACTGAAGGGAGCAATATATTCTATGATTGTGGTGATAAGAGCAAACTACAGTGTGATAATGGCCTATTTGGGCCTAGCTGCCATGCCCTTATTTATAAGATGTGCAACACAAAATTAATTCCTCACCACTGTGACCATACAGAGGTAGAATTAAGGCTACTGTCAACATGCATACTCAGATCCGTGACCTCTAGATCAACTCTTAGGACTGTATTGTTAACATGGTAATTAGCCGGGATGGTTGACTTCCCAAAGGGTACAGTTATACAATTCATAGCATTGATTTTAAGACTATAACTTTGGCACCATTTCTTGGTCAGAGCTGGGTCTTCTTGAAGAATGCCTGTGCCTGCATGGGAATCAATAATAACCCACAGCTTGCAATCATCTGCAAACTTAGGTATAAACATTCACCATTTGCTTCCACTTCAGAGAAATATATGCTAAAAAGCAGTGGCCCCAGTAGTGAGCCATGGGAGGACTCTGCTAGTGACTAGGCTCTTGGTGAGGTGGCCTCACCTAGTTTGACCTCTTAGGTCCTATCAGTGAGCCATTTGGCTATCCAGCTAGTCTATAATGCCTGAGTGAAGTATTGTTTCAAAAGCCTTGGTCAGGTCGAGGTAAGCTGTGTGCACTATCTTACCCATAGCCATTGCTTTGATGACCATCTCAATGAAGTCCACCAGATTTAATAGACATGACCGTCCTTTAAAAAGTGAAGCTGTGATGGGGCCAGCATTTGCAGGCTACCTATGTCCTTATTTATCATGTCCATAATAATTCTTTCTGTGACTTTACATATGAGGTTGGTCAGACTTATGGGTCTATAGTTATCCCTTTCAGTGGTTGGACCTCCTTTTTGCATGGGAATGACTTTAGCCATCTACCATTCTTTGGACACAAAACTTGACTGTAGGCTCCAGCTGAAAAGTGATTCAAGTGGACCAAAGAGATCATGTTTCATGCTATTTACAAAGCATCCCTGGATGTTATTAGGGCCCATCAGTGCAGTTTATTTGCCCTTGGAGAGTGCATTGAAGGCCTGTTCCCTAGTAATGGTTGTGGGGATTGTGGTATACTGTATTTCCTTTGGACTATCAGGTGGAGTGTAGGGGGAGAACTTTCAGCTGAACCTCACATTTACATTTGCACACAGTCATAATTGCTCAGGTAACAGATGCAAGGGAAAAATAAAGGGAATGCTATACACTCAGATGAACAGTTTACTTAGGCGGACAACATTCTTAAACAGTGCAGATCACAGTAATAATGTTATTTTGACATTTACAAGTTTTTTTGTCAAAGTTCCATTATGTTAATGTGATGTGAGGCAGTGTCAGGCATACTTCCATTCGACTGTCAGGATATGTTACATGTGCTTGCTTTGCATATGCTTGCCATGCTTCATGTTGGCCAGTATTCAAATGTTCAGGTAATGTCATGGCTCCCACTGGCAAGTTGTGTTATGCATGCCATTGCACACCCTTGACTGAACTGTTCACATTGGGAATGGATATATTCTCCCTGACATGCTCTGTTATTGGTCAAGTCCATAACTATAAAGTGAGGTAGGAAATGTGTTATATACATTATCAGCCATTAACAAGCAGCAATTGTGTTGATTATAATTCTGTTAATGTTTGCACCATTTAAAACTGAACTGTGCTTTGAATAAGAAGTTTGATGCATGTTACTACACCTTCAGTCTCATTTTGTATTCACAGAAGTCACCAGTGGATGGTGTGTTAATTAAGTATGTTATACTGCAAATATGTACATCATTTTCATATTAATGTTAACTGTGATCTTCATGGGAATGTTCTGCAAGACAAACATTTGCTTTTCATTTCTGTCATCTTGAGAGAGATGGGACCCATGGACATTTGCCTATCAGATCCAGATGATGAGCACATGCCAGGCCCTGCTGAAGTTCTCAGATGACGATGACGGTGATAATGAGGAAGCTGGACCTGCACCTGCCCGAGCCATCATGCCTGCTACACCCCAGAGGAGACTACAAAAGGACCAGAACAGAAATGATTATTTGGAGGAGGTCTGCAAGATTGTGATGATGTGTTATGAACACTGATGGGGACATGATGGGGAACTTCTTCCATGATACGGCATGGGTAATGTGTGACTCGTTCAAGGAGATAGCACGGGAGATCATTTGTGAGGCTCATCCCCATCAGCCCTGTCCATCAGATCTGTAAGTATTGTCTGTGTGCTCCAGTTGTGTTATGCTGCCAACATGTTGATTACTGTATAATTGAATGGACTGTATATGCACTCTCATGCATGCATACCATGTAGCTGACATGCTTATGTGTTATTGTTATGTGACATTTAATTATGTTTCAATGTGTCTTGTGTGCAGACCCAAGTTAACACATTACACTTTCCTCCCACATTCAGCTGTCCATGTATTGTGGCTCTTAATCTGCAGCTAGTGCTGCACCAATTAACCTTTAAACTTGTGCTTTACTGAGGGAAAATGACAGACAACACATGTTGTCCATAGTCCAGCTCTAACAACGTGGTATGGCTTGGAATTGTATATTGCCATATCATGTATGTAAAACAGAAGGACATGTCATTTCCCATGTGTCTTGGATGGCAGCTGTCATGATATCCCACTGTAGGATGTGATGTGTGCCATGTGTTGGCAGTGCTGATGCCATGTGGGGGACATATACAGGTATGTCATTGCTATGTGCGTCCCTCCTTTTTTGACTGCATCAAGCACCAATGTAGCATTAATTTGCTGTATGCTAAATTTTCATGTCCATTACTTATTAACATAAAGTTAAAACTTCTGCAAGTAGTTGTACACATTGACAGTACATAGCTCTGCACATAATCGGATCCGTAGTGATACACAATTGTCCATTTGACATGTGAGCTTTCACTGACTTACCACTAATGTGCTGTAATGATGCTTACTGGAGTGTCCTCTGCTCAATAATGAACTGGGTATATGACAGTATATGTGTATGTGTGCTTGAAATTCTAACCTTACTTACCTATGCATGTTGATGTTAAATGACTGCACAATGCCGTGTATGTGTGATTTATACACAGCCATTTCTGTGGACATCAGCAATCATTCTGCCTATCTAAGTATATTTTCCATTTGGTTAAATATATTTTGGGTTGGCTTCTACAGTGCCCTGTGTGCTGTACACCTGCATTTTCAGTGTGTCAACTTACCTTGTCCTGCTTTTTCCTGATGTTACCCCAGGTTGTCTACCTCCTTTCCAACTTCATATTTCCATATTATATTTTGCACATATGTTTGTCTTTGTTGCACTTATTATACAAAGTACTTCACTAGCCTAAAACCCCCTTGAGTACCCATTTCCCTATAGGTCCTTTCTGACTCAGTTACACAGCTAAATTTTGTCATTATTTTCTAGCATGTCGAAGGGTCAGTTGCTAGCGTCCTCTCCTGCTCAGCTGGTGAATCTGGGAATATTGAGGCAATGTTACAATTGCCTCATGTACACAGACAACCCTCTCCTCCTCCCACAAAACACAAATACACGAGAGAGATGCAACTATATAGCCAAACTGGAGGCTGAGCTCTCTCAACTCAGGACTGGCAAGAGCAGACAGGAGGAGATGGTAACCACACACACCACAAACCCAGTCTCACATAGAACTATCACAACTACAAATCAAACACATAAGCACACAAAGACATACTCAGAGGCTCTGATCAAAAATCTACCAAAACAGCAGAGGCCTCCAAAGCAGACACTCAAGCAACTGCCACCTCATGACATAACACATGCATCACATAGATCACAAAGTCAGTGTGCAAATCAGTCACAGCCCTTAAGGCCAAACACAATGCCAGACACACTTGTCATAGGTGACTCCATAGTCAGACACACTGACGTCCCACTCACCAGACTGAGCAAGGAGAGGGTCACAGTAAGCTGCCTGTCGGGCGCTAGAATCCGCCACATAACACAAGCACTCAGGTCACTCCACAGCAAGTACAAGTATGACTCAGTCATTGTCCATGCTGGTGTGAACGACCTGAGACGTACCTCCCTGGACTACATGAAAAGAGACATAAATTAGCTCTCAGATTATGTAGCCCAGGCTGGTATGACCCTGACCCTGAGCAGTATCCTACCTTCACCAAGAATGATGCCACAATACAGAGATAAAATGATCAGTTTTAATAATTGGCTTAATTTCTGGTGTCATTCTAAGGGGATCCAATGTCTGTCTGCCTGGGATGACATGCTTGACAAGCCACACTGCTTCACAAGGGATGGCTTGCACCTGTCACCCCTGGGTTTCCGGATATTGGTAAAGGCTCTTGCCACCCCCATAGTGCCTTTTTTAGGCAAGGCTCAAATTCTAAACCTACCGCCCTAGAAAACAACAATGGAAAAAACTAAGGGTAATGCTGCTCAATGCCAGAAGTCTAAATCTCAAGATGCACACCCTCAAAGCCCTCCTCAGTATGGAGAACATTGATCTCTGTGCTGTGACTGAAACCTGGTTCAAGGCTCCTGAGAGCACCCCGGCACTATCAGGTTTTACCTCATATCATGCGTTCCGGCCCCAAAACCCAGACCGTACCACAAAAGGGGGGGGGGTGTATCCATATTCATCAAGGTTATACATACCTCCAGGTTGGTTGCAACGCACGAAGCATCGGAGACCATTCAGGTGCAATTAACCATAGGCAAAACTGCGCTACAGTTTATAGCATGTTACAGGCCACCCCCTTAAACTCAGGAACCCCACATAGCCTTCCTGAAGACACTGGAGAGTATAAATATCTCTCCAAACACCATCATTTTGGGTGACTTCAACTACCCAAACATAGACTGGGAACATTACTCTAGCCCCAATACCCTAGCCCAAAGGTTCCTGGAGTTCATAAACTCATATGCTATGGAACAACTAGTCACCATTCCCACAAGAGGAGAAAATATACTAGACCTGATCATCACAAACATGGGGACAAAATGCTCCACACCAGAAGTATATCCCTCATTGGTGAGATCAGACCATAAACTAATCTCACTGGAGATCCACATCCCTCCCCCACCCCCAACAAAAAAGACCACAGTGAAGAACTTCTCAAAAGCCAACTTCACAATTCTTAAGACTGGTGTGGTATCCTTCAAGGCCCCCGAGCCAGTGGAAACCACAACCCACACTGCTGAATCCCTTACAAATGCTTTCTACGAGCACCTCCAGGAGTGCATGGATCAAGCAATCCCAAATAAAATCAAGACCCTTTCCACCAAAGGCAAGCGCCCGATCTGGTGGACCCCAGCCATAAACAAACTTTACAACAAGAGGAGAAAGCTACTACGAGATAGAGCAAAATCCCCAAGAGGGAAGACATCTCTGATCAATACTAGTAAAAAACTAAGATCACTCATAAAATCATCCAAGGCCAACTTTGAGAGAAAAATAGCCAAGGACTCAAAAGACAATCATAAGGCCTTCTTTAGCTATGTTAGAAACCTGGGTGGAAACTCCCAGATATGCTCAGAATTAGTCCAAAATTATACAAAAATCACTGAACCCACAGACATTGCCAACATACTGGCAGACAGGTTCAGTGCAAATTTCTCCCCTCCCTCCCAACCAAAAGGAGAAATATATATCCCAGCAGAGTGTAGCCTCCCAAACATCTCAAATGCCCAGGTGAGAGCTGCTCTCTCTAAAGCTAAAAACACAGCATCAATGGGACCGGATGGTGTCCCCGGCTGTGTGCTACACAAACTCGATGAGGAACTAAACCCACACATAAGGCTGCTGTTTAATCTTAGCCTTACCACAGGATATGTACCCAAAGAGTGGCATACGGCAACTGTGGTCCCACTCCACAAAGGCGGTGCTTCTACGGACCCTGGTAATTACCGCCCCATAAGCTTAACAAGCCTGGTCTGCAAAGCTATGGAGAGGATCATAATGGAACTCATAAATAAAGACATTGGGGACCTACAGACTTTGGATCCTATCCAGTTTGGCTTTGTCAAGGGCAGATCATGCCTCTTGAACTTGGTCGACTTTTTTGAGACAGTCACCAAGGCCATTGATGAGGGTAAGGCGGTTCACACAGCCTACCTTGACCTTGCAAAAGCTTTTGACACAATACCCCACTCGGGTATCATAGAAAAGCTCACCAGCTTAAATGTAAACCCATATGTCACAAGATGGGTTGCAAACTGGCTCAAGGATAGAACCCACAGGGTTAGAGTTGCTGGTGCCATGTCAGACTCCAAGCCGGTCACAAGCGGTGTTCCACAGGGCTCAGTCCTGGGCCCCCTCTTGTTTGGCATCTATTTCTCAGAAGTGCAGGCAAACATAGGAGGATTGTGGCTGACAAAGTCTGCAGATGACTGCAAACTGGGCGCCATAGTTGAGAATCCATCAGACACAGATATCCTTCAGAGAGGTCTCATAGAAATGGATAATTGGTGCCAGAGCCATGGCCTTAAGTTAAACGCCAAGAAGTGTATAGTCATACCCTTTGGGAAAAACGAGGTCACCCCAAATTACCACATACGTGGCAATCCATTAAGCACGAAAGAGGTTATCAGGGACCTGGGGACCCAAGTTGACAGTAACCTCTCTTTTGACACTCACATTGCCAAAGTGGTTAGGAGGACCTTCTACATTGCCCACCTGATCATGAAGGGATTCACATCCAGATCAAGGGAGGTCATTGTTCCCCTGTACTCTTCACTTATCAGACCAATGATTGAGTACAATGCCCCATTCGGAATGTATCTTACCCGACACCTGCAGCAATTGGAAAGACCCCAAAAGTTCCTCACCAAAAGGATAAAGGGGCTCAAAAATATGTCATATGCTGCCCGACTGAAGAAACTCCAGCTCTATTCAGTCGCATATCGTCTGCTCAGAGGTGATCTGTGCCTGACATACAAGGTCATGTCCAACCCGGAATTAATGGACATGCTCCCCCTCAAAAAATCCAAATCCACCAGAGCCACAAGAGCAAGAGACTTAAACCTCAACATGGAGATAAATAGGACATGCTGGAGGGACAGATTCATCACCCAGAGATTCCCTATGCTATGGAACAGAATCCCGGTCCATGTGAGGCAGAGCCCCTCACTGGCTCTGTTCAAGAGGAATCTTGACCAGTGGATGGGAGATCGTAGGTTTACCCCGGGGATCATCTCTGTTTCACTACTGGACAGAGGCACTGCAAACTAAAGGGCATAGTATTCTTCAACCTAAGGGGTGGTGAAAGCCACACACACTCTGGCTAGGCTTATAAATGCCCTAGGGCAGATAGCCTAGTATAAACCTATGAACCTATGAACCTATGAATATTGACATGTATTATGTTGTTGACATGGTGAACATGTGCCAACTGTATGGCCATTTTACAGCTGCAGGACATCTGCATACAAGTTGCTGGTTACTGCTTGCAATACATCCTTGTTCTTGTTATACTTATGTGTTAACCGGTGTACATTGTTAAAATCCATATGCATAACCTGATATATTTTTAAGCTGTAGTGTTATATTTTATTTTTACAGGTCATCGGTGTGTATATGTGTATTGACATTGCCTTCATGTATGTTCTATTCAGGTCATTGACAGTCATACAGATACACCTTCACCTGTGTGTCACACACATGCATCCCATTACACATTTGTTTGGGTTGTGTACAACTACTTGTGTATTTTGCAGATATTTTGCAGCTTTGCTGCAGTACTGCTGTTTGGCACTGTGCTTGGTTGTTTGCTTTTCACATGCACGGTTGGAGGTTTGATTCTGTCCTGTGGAGTTATCCAGCATTGTTAGATCTGCATTTACTCATCCGTGATGTTGCTTGGCTTACATCTGTACTGCTGACAGACTACTTGGATATGTGTTTATTTATGCAATTTGCACTGTGATCATTAATTATTACCCTACAACACACATCTACCATTGGTCATACACATTTAGGTATGACTGACACACAGTTTGCAAAATGTCGTAATGTGATACGTGCATAGGTAGATATGTTTTTCTGCAGTTCACCATGACTGGTATACATCCCAACCCTGTTTGACAACTTCCCATTGCCCATTTTGTGCAGTGTGTCATCTGTGTAACAATCTGTCTTCAGTATTATTTTTCAACCTTTGTCTGTCATGTGTTGTGATATTTGTTCTATGGGTATAGCTGCTGTGATTGCCTTGTCCTCCTCTTTCCCTATCTCTACCTTTCCTGTTCCTAATATATATATATATATATATATATATATATATATATATATATATATATATATTATTTATTTGCTTTTGGTTAACCAGGATGGTCCATTGGGCCAAGTGAACCCATTTTCAATGGAGTCCTGGGGAGAAAAGCTCCGACAAAGAATACGTATTACAGAGATAAACATTTCATAGCATACAAGGCATAACAAGGTATAGTTTACAATCGGTAAAATTATAAACAAAAATAAAATACAAATTAACAAATTCTACCCTTTTTTTTTTTTTTTTTTTTTTTTTTTTTATTATTGAAGGAAATCAGGATGATAGAAGATATTAAGAAATTTATTATTAGTTGAATAGATGAGGTGAGGGTGATACGAATACAGGAAGTGGAGAATGCTTATGTGGGGTGGGAGCAGGAGCATTCCCATGTGGATGTAAGGTAGGAGTGAAGTGATTTTTTTAAAGGATGGAAGGCTAGTGATGGTGCGAATGGAGGGAGGGAGAGAGTTCCATAGTCAAGCTAGGGAAAAAGAGAGGAGGTTATGTCCTGGGGGGCGAAGGGGTCTGTAGACTTCTATTAGGTTTTGATTAGTAGATCTTAGAAGTCTTTGAGTCTGGTGAATTTTAAAGGTAGTAGATAGGGAGGGACAGAGGGAAGGTTGGAAAATGAGTTTGTGTGCATATGTGAGTTGGGTGTAGGAGAGGTAGTTGGGAAGTTTGAGCCAATTTAGTTTATGGAGTGGTGCGCAGTGATGCGTTGAAGCTTTGTTATTAGTGGCAAATTTGGCTATTTTGTTGTAGCAGGTAAATAGTTTAGTTTTGATAGATGAATGTAGATTAGTTAAAAGGGGGGCACCATATAGGAGAGAGGGTAAGAAATATGTGGTAGAGAGAGTGAGTTTGGTTGCTGATGAGAGGAATCACTTATGTCGATAGAGTAGGCCGAGTTTTTGGTGGTTTTCTTTAATGTTTATGAGTAGATGGGACTCAAATTTTTGTTTATCGTCGATTTGAACTCCTAGTAGTTTGGTTTCAGATACCAGTTCAAGTGGAGTATTATTTTGACTGGCGATGGAGAATAGTTGTCTATCAAATGTGTTGGTTTTAGAGGGGGTAAATATTATTAGTTTTGATTTAGCTGCATTAAGTGCAAGATGATTATCTTTCATCCACTGTTCTGTGGTGGAGAATGCTTCTTGAGTGAGCTTTAGGAGGGTTGGAATGGAAGAGGCTGCACAGATGATTGTAGAATCATCTGCGTATTGGATGATTTTAGCATGGGGGATAGAGTGATAGTAATCATTTACGAAGATGTTAAAGAGGAGGGGGCCTAATATGGAGCCTTGTGGGACACCTGTAGAGGTGTTAAGGAAAGAGGAGATGGCTTTTTTCCATTTGACAGCTTGTTGCCTGTTTTAGAGATAGCTGGTGAGCCAGTTAAGAGTTGAAGGTGATAGGTTTAGCTTTGACAATTTAGTAAGTAGTAGGTTATGGGAGATGGTGTCGAATGCCTTGGAGAGATCAAGTAGGATGGTAGATACAGTGAGACCAGAGTCTCTAGCTTTATTCACAGTTTCAAGAAATGAAAGGAGGGCTGTCATAGTACTATGATTAGGGCGGAAGCCATGTTGAGTAGAAGTTAGTAGGTTGTTGTCTAATAAACGGGGAAGGAGTTGTAAATGGATACATTTTTCTAGAATTTTTGAGATAGGAGAGAGGATGGCAGTGGGCCTGAAGTTGGTAATGCTGGTATTATTTCCTCCTTTATGAAGGGGAATGATGAAAGCCTTTTTCCAGATTTGTGGAACAAGACCTTCTTGGATGGAACGGTTTATTAGGATACTAATTGGGAGGGCGATGGCGTCTGCAGATGTGCTGAGGAAGTGTGAGGGGATGTTATCGGGGGCACTGGTGCATGGTTTTAACTTCTGTAGCAGTTTTTTTTATAGTGGAAGTAGGGATGGGTTTCAGTGAGAATGTAGGGGGTTGGGAGGTAGTAGGGTGATAGAGTGGAGAAGAGGGGGTGTAGGAGGAGGATAGGTGGTAGTAGGGGTGGATGGTTGCACGAGAAGGAAGAGGTAAGTTTGGAAATACAGTCAATGAAAAATGAGTTAAATTCAGTGGCAAGTTCATTGTCTTGTATATTAGGGTTGGGGTTTGGGTTTTCAGTTGTACCAGGTTTTAGGAGGGAGGTTATACCTTTCCAGAATTTTTGTGGATCAGTTTTGTATTTACTTTGGAGAGAAGAGTAGTAGTTTTGATGGTCTGCTGAAATAAGCTTTTTTACTGTGTTGCGAAGAGTTTTGAATTCATTAAGGGTAGTGGAAGATTTGTGCTTCTGATAGTGTGACCAGGCTTTATCTCTTAACCGTATGGTTGTAAGTGTGCTTTTTGTTAGCCAAGGGGTAGTTTTGTTTTTTATTCTTTTGGTATTTAATGGAGCATGAATATCTAATGGTTTTAAGAAAGTAGTATTAAAATGAGTGATTGCACTTTCGAGGGGAAGAGTTTTTAGGGGGTTACAGTTGATTGATTTTAAGGAGTAGGCAAAGGCTTCTGAGTTGTTTGGTATCTGAAAGTTATGTAATTATGGGAAGCTTGTAATGGAGAATATATATATATATATATATATATATATATATATATATATATATATATATATATATATATATATATATATATATATATACATATAAATTTCCCATGTGTTGGGGGCTATTGAAGACTTTTTTTAATATAATATCCTGGCATGGTTAACCAGATACTAGGAAATGTGTTTTGGGGACTGTTGGTGATTTTCTTTTTTTTATATAATACACTGGCAGTGTCAACCAGATACTAGTAGTCTGTGTGCTTTGGGGGGCTGTAGATGACTTTAACCCTGCCAAGATATTATATTAAAAAGAAATAATCAGATACTAAGTGCTGCTTGAATGTGGATGTCTTTTTTATTAATAAAATATCCCATCAAGGGTTAAACATATTAGGTATGCACTGTGTTTAGGGGGCTGTCAAGATACATTAAGATGTTGTGTGGATATTTTGTTGTTGAAACTCTAGCCTTGCATGACTGAAGTGTGTATAAGTGAAATGAAGTAAGATCACCTCCAAGTTCTTGACCATGTGATGTGAAAGAAATACAGTGATGTAACCATTGCTTCTCGTTTCATTATTTTAACCCTTGTAGGCTCAAAGCAGATATTGTGGATAGGCAATTTGGCTGGGGGCAATGCCTAGTATGTGTGAATGAAATGATTGGCCTTACTGTTGTACGTCTGACTTGCTTTGCTTTGAACAAAGTAAGATCAACCACAAAGTTTGAACTTTCGCTATTGCTTATGTAAAAAAATACATATATTAATAACATTTTATCTTTTTTTGTCTTTTAACCTCGCAAGATCAAATCAGTGGGGTGGGCAATAGGGATCGTGGCTATGTGTGAATGAAGCAACTGGCCTTGCTGTTTACTGTTGTTGTAATTCCGGCTTTGTAAAACTATAATAAATAGTTGCCTATATTTTCAGATGAATGTAATGTAATTATCAAACATATGAGTCTTTCTTAATGTAGATTATTTCACATCTGTTCATGTATATACAAGATGTCTGCTTAAAAATGTTTGTAATATGTTAGAGCTTTTCTCCCTGGACATAGGCTGAAAAGGTTTTCTTTTGACTAAAGACAGTTGGATAAACCTGGGTAAACAAAAATAAAAATAAATAAAATGAAATGTGTATTTGTATAAGACGAGCTGGCACACATAAGTTGTGACTAAGACAAGTTGGCACACATAAATTGCGAGTAATGTTTCTATCAACTAAATGAAATGAATGCAAGTATGTTAATTTAATCTTGGCAGGGTCAAAGCAGATACTTTTGTTTGGTAATGGGGGGCTGTTTGTGAAAGAAATTAGTTGACTGACCCTGCTCTTTATTGCTGTAATTCTGGCTTTGCTAGATTAATGTGCATTTTGGTAAAGTCAGCTGTCATACGAGCCTATGTCAGTGTCTCAGAAAAAAATGACACATTAGGCATTGAGTGACCTTGAATTGTGAATAATAAATTAAGATAGTACAGTGAGATTTCCAAATCTCCTTACTTTTCACTTGGCATTGTACAAAATGTAAATTATCTGATACAGTACAATGTATGTTTACTACATCATGTGTACCCATAATAGTTTCATGCAGTCAACACCAACCACTTTTTACTGTTTAGAGATGTTTAGGTTTTGCGTTGTTATAGCATAAGCTAAATATCTCATTAACTCCGAAATGTGATTTAGTCTAGTACTTGGTGGACTACTCAGCATGTGTAACAGTGATTGAGCAGTTATTTTATGTAAAATGATAAGCATCAGTGTTGATCCCACTGTATCACAGCTCCACCCTGTGAAATTAACCCTACCCCTTTCTAGTTGGCCACAACCCATTCTGGTGTCTCCTGCAAACCCCCCCCCCCCCTTTGATTTGAAGTCACCAGCCACCACTGTTTATACCCCACCTTTTAACAATATTAATATTCTTCCCTGTCTAGTTGCTTCCTTCACCTCTGTTTCTATGAATTTCTAAGAGCTAATCACATGATCTTTTCTCTACCTAACAAACATACTAATATACCTGTTCAAAGGTTCTTTGTTCACCATCTAGTATTGCATAGGTATATTTTATACTATAATAGTTGCCTTTATTTCATATGAATGCAAACTTATCAGCAAATTAATGTGTGATCATTAAGGTATATTACTTAATGTCTGTTTAAAAAAGTTTGTAATCTGTTGGAGCTTTTCTTCCCAAGCCTCTGTTGAGAAGGATTTTTTGACTGCACCCAGTCAGACAAACTTAGTAAACAAAAGTAAAAAAAAAATACATATTAAAAATGCACACTTATAATTACCACACTCCCTCTCTCTGGTATATGTTCTACATGTACCAAGTGAGGCATGTAGGTAAAACATAACAGTACAACTTAACAACAACTCTTCAAAAGCATTAATGATTGTTAGTCTGTAAACTACACAAGCCTTCTCCTCTGCTTTAACAGAAGATCTATAGCATCAATCAATAAACATCCAAAGTGAAATATACTAGGGCATCTAAATCTAGACTGATGAAACAAGCATAATTAACATTACTCCTGTTCCACAAGCCTGTGTGGATATTGTTGGTGATTAATGTTCCATACAAGAATCCACAGAATCATCAAAAGAAATCAGCACTTGATTGGATTCTGTCATCCTCTCATCAGAGCTGTTCTTCTGGTCTTACATCAGTTAGCTTAAGTGAACACATACTTCCTTTTACCATTTGGACTGTGGCAAAGATCAATAAGCAGGTATGTGCTTTGTTTGTGTCTTTCGGCTTTTTCCCGGTTAGGGGTCGCCACAGCGGAACTCCGGTCCACTAATGATTGGTAGTGGATTTTTACGTACCAGGTTACCAGCCCTGATGCACAACCTTCAACGAAGGCATGCCCCATTCACGTATGCCTCCACACAGAAGACGCTCCAGCTGAGAATCGAACGGGACAACATCTTGCTATGAGGTGACAACGCTACCGCAGCACCAATAAAGAAGTTAAAAATGGCAAACACTTTATTGCTGAACCCTCCAATATTTGGTTAACATCATTAGATCAACACTGTTCTAGTTCATTCCATGGGCACTGACATGATTCATATCTGGACTTTTCTACTGCTTTCTTAGGAGGAGTTTTCACTTCTTGATTATGTAGAGCTCATGTCCTTCATTTCAAGTATAAAGTCTTGAACTTGAGGGCTAGATTCATCTCCTTTCAGGATGGTTATTGGCTGCCAGGATATTCTGGTTATAGTTATTTATTTATCATATTCTGAGAACTGGTTAACCAAGTCCTTAATTGTCAACCTATCTCTAACTTGTCCTTTGTTTGGCAAATTTGTGGAGAAGGTAATTTATTCACAATTTTAATTTCATTTAACTGTATATGAACTCCTGGATCCGCATCAGTCTAGTTTTCAAACTTGCCACTGCAGTGAGACTCCTTAATGAGTGTAGTAAATTATCTCATTATGGATAAGAAACGAATGTTATTACTCAGTTTTGGCAGTACTTGATCTCCCTCATTGCACTGTTTGATACAGCTGGTCATGGTATTCTGACTGAAAATCTCCAGTCTTATTGTTGTCTTTTGTCCAATGTTATATAATAGTTAACCCCCTACCTTTCCTGTGCAAGTAAATAGTGTTACCATGTTTTAATACCTGGTGTTCCTGCCCTCTGCAATGTGGAATGCCTCAATGTTTAGTCCAGAGTCCATAGTTACTCATAGGTATATGCTGCCCTTGGGAGATATCATGTGAAAGAAAGGCTTAAGTTACCAGTGATACAGATGATACACCATTACAGCTCTAATTCTCAAGGAGTATATGGTGAATGTAAATCCCTTTGCAGACAATTTGGGTATTATCCTTTACTGGTTACTTTGTAATTGGTTGAAATTCAAGACTTCCAAGACCAAGGTCTTGGTAGTTCATGTCACATTAAGGGACTTTCCATATATGTGGCTGTAATAAGTTGGAATTTGTGTCTGGGTTGCAAAATCTTGAATGAGATCATAGATTTTTGTTAACACTTTGGGAGCAGGTGTCATTTGTCAAGTCATGTTGTATTAATTTTATGGAAATCTCCAAGGTTAACCATCTGATGCCCCAAATGATCTTTTATGGTTGTTAATGCCATTGTCTCTCACTGCCTTTTTCTATGGCTTCCGAACACTGAGACTGACCGATTGTGACTAGTACAGAATTTTGTGGTATGGTTACCTTTAACATTACTAACAAATTGTTCCCATCCTCAACAGGTTCCACTGACTGACTATCCAGTTTACTATCTGCTTCAATATACTGGTATTAGTGCTTTTGGTTCTACATAATTTGAATTCTTCCTACTCAAAGAACTAACATACAAAGCCATGTCAAACCCAGAGCTGTTGGACATGCTACACTTAAAGAAATCCCAATCTCTCCGAACCGCACACTCCAGGGACCTAAACCTTATTACCACAATAAACAGAACATGCTGGTGGGATAGATTTCTGTCACAGAGACTTCCCAGACTCTGGAACAAACTGCCCATTCATGTCAAGCAAAGCTCCTCACTACCCCTCTTTAAGAAATATCTTGATGACTGGATGGGACATAGAAAATTCACCCTGGGGATCACTTCTGCGGCACTGTTTGACAGGGGCACATGAAAATAATTTTCTTGGGTGGCGAAAGCCAGGGAACCTTTTTGGCTAGGCTTATACACGTCCCAGGGCTGATAGCCTAGTACCTACCTATGAATTGATAGACCAGATGATAGGGAGCTAAGTACTACATTTGGCCATCCTAGTGTTGCTGGTGGCAGCTATGGTGCTACTCGAGATGATGGTATTTTATTTATTTGTTGAACAAGATCCATACCACTGAGACTTGTTATTTTGGTGGCTCTGGGTGTGCTCCAGTCTGTCCTGCTTTAAACAGTTTCTGTAAACATATTTGTTTGAATTTGCATATTCTGATTAATGGCTAGTCAGTCTGGATATTTACACAACCTTAACTTATGCAGGTCTTGTCTTTGTTGTCTGCTTTATCAAATATTTTAAATTATCTTTATGTATTGTGCTTATTTGCATTTTGAACCTAAATTTAAACTGATAGCCCCAGACTGGTCCTCCTCCTTTCATATTCCATCACAAGATGATGTGCCTTTTTTAATAGAAATCTGTTAAACAGACCTAGGCCCTTTTTCAGGACCACCCAGGTTAAGTCCAGGACTCAGATCCATAGAGAAGTTGTAAAATATGCAGTGCACTGCTGTACAAAAAATGGGCGTGTACCAGCAGGTTACATACAACTCATGGTACCAGCTAGTGCAGAGGAGCAGGAGAGAAAACAACACTTGAAAGTGGTGTATGCAAATGAAGGTGTGCAGTTGAGTGAGTGCATAATGAGCTGAAAATGAGCAACACAGAAAGTAAATTGTGATCATTAAAATAAGCATGTAGTAAGTGAAGTGTCACTGTAAAAGCAAATAGCATACAGAAACGTGCAATTGTAATGACAGTTACTGCTGACTATGCACCTGATAGTACAGGTCTATATCAGCTTATCGAAAGCTGATAACATTGAATGCTAGTTGATCGACTTCTAAAGGTCGAATAACCAAAATAGTGAAGACATGGAACAGAAATTTTTTTCCCAGGGAAAACAAATCGCTGGGCCGTTGTTGGGAGTTTGCCATTTCCTCCACTGCGGTGCAATCTCAGAGTTGGTATATTTAAGTAGGGGGGTAGAGGGGCACAGCACCCCACATCGGGGCGTGTGGTGGAGAAGGCCCCCACTTCATGTTGTGTTTTATTTATTTATTTATTTATTTTTTGCGGAACAGCAATTTTTTTCCCTGGGAAAAAAAAAACGCTGTTCTGTGTCTTCACTATTTTGGTTGTTCGACCTTTTGTGGTCGATTAACTAGCATTCAATGTTATCAGCTTCTGATAAGCTGATATAGACGCAAGAGTACAATGCAGCAGCAGGTAGTAAGAATGAAAATGGTACTAGTAGTGGATTACATGCCACCAGCTAACTGAGCAACAGCTGACACGTCATTTTTATTGTGACAGAGATCTTAATGGACATTGGTTGACATGTTATCCACAACAAGACTGGGAGGAATGCTTTGACTTCCTAAACCAATGGACAACATTATTCATGGATGCATACATAGGTTAATACTAAACTGCTGAGTCACTGGACCAGTTGTAGCCTAGCCACAAGATCCCAATTAGAATTTACCAAGACATGAATTAATAACGGACCCCACTGGAATGAAGGTATGTGCAGGTCTTACCATATTTGCTGTTGGGACATAGCAGAGACAAACTAGGAATGTATTGGTTATATCACTGATGCCAGCCTGCAGAACACTCCATACTTTTCTTTCTATGCCACCTTCCATATGTGGATGAGCAACAGCCATCCCAGCATGATTTCTATGACACTGCCCACCTTCCTATAGTATGTGGTCAAAAGAAGGTCTCACTTAATTTTCAGGAACAATTTTATATCAGTGAGAAAATATATCATTCCACCAACTACCAGGTAGAGTGAAATACACAGAGGTTAATAAAATACAGTTGTGCAAATAAACCTGTCATAATAGCAAATGTTCTAATAGAGCACTGTTGCAGTAGCCTAAGCTATATGCAATGTCTAGCCACAGATCAGATCAGCTGGACAGTTTCCAAAACTTTAGGGCACCCTTCCCATGCCCTGGCTGCAGCACATCTTGAATAAATCAGTACAATATCGGTAGCTAGGGTTTAAAAGTCTCAGAGCTTTGTTGCCTCAGAAGGAAAAGGCTAGAGTCCTACTAGATAGGAACAGAAATAATAAAAATTCTAAGTCCTGGTACAAAAACAGCAAAAAAGAGGAGGATGGAGGGAGTTAGGGTACACTGACTACAACAGAGATCTATTTGAACCTCTACTATTATGGGTCATTTACTTATACAACTGTACCATAGTAATCATTAGATCACTGTTGCAGTAGCCTAAGCTGTATGAAATGACGACTACAGCTTAGAAAGGAAGGAAGGAAGGAGAAAGAAGGATCAGGCCTGCTTTGGACCTAGAGAATGAATCTAGTTTACAGTGCTTGCTAAAAGTGTGTATAGATGACCAAGTTGCTGCTATAATATATCGACTGAGTCCACTCTGTTTACAAAAAAAGACACAAAAGCAGACAGAGCCCTGGTAGAGTGTGTCCTGGCTTTGTCTGGAAATGTCATGTTATGGTGAGAAAAAAATAGCATGAAACAACTATTCAGAAATTGTCTGTTTTGTCCCCTTTTCTTTTTTTATTAACTGAAACACTAGAGGTGGAGGGAAATTACTGCCTCTTGGCTTTCATTTTCAGTGTAAAACAAATGCTGCCTGCTTGTCTTTTAAGTCAAAAAAAAAATTAGCTTTTGTTACTCTGTACAGTCCCAGACACACAAGCCCTCCAGCAAATAGTCTGTATGAAAATGCTCAAGCTGTAGGTCTGACCCTGGATACGATTCCAGCTAGATAGTCCCAAGCATGTGTAAATCCATGCATCAATATTGAATGGGCTGACATACTCCACACCTGCAGGATCTTCTTACTTGATGCTCTACCAGATGAGAAGCTAACTTGCAGATTACAGCTCTCCGGTCTACTTCCTTTTTTTTTCTTTAATAATTTTTCTTTGATTTTACAAACACAATTAACAATTAAAGCATAAAGAAAAACAACCATATAGCCAACAATATATAAGATGCAATACATCAAAACTTAACTCGCTGAATTCAAGGGGTTCCAGTCAACCATCAAAAAATTTAACTAAATAACATTAAGCAAACAGCTTTTTTGCAGGGGGAAACAAATTCTGATATACATCAGTTCCAAGACAGCAGTACAATAGGGGAAATAAATAAATCTCCACACCCAATGTAAAATGATCTCAACAAATGAGAATTGGCCAGGCTCATGCATCAGCACTACCACAGAATCTCCAGTAACCCTACCTACCGATAAAAGAACCACACAGGCATATACACAGACACACACACACACACACACACACACACACACACACACACACACACACACACACACACACATACATCTAATCTTCCATGCATCACTAACAACCTCAACACATACAAATCAACAGACCACACTATGTACTATTTATCTTCATTAATCCCTCCCATCACACACCTCAAGAACGCATACTATTCACACACTACGGACAACTTGGCAAACACTTTTCTGATAAAGCGTTCCACTTCAACACTTCAATGCAATTCACAAACAGGATCTATGTATAAAAATATCTGATTATAAGTAGGGTACTGGAATGACCAGTGCTCTGACACCCAGTAAATCGACATCATAATGAAGTCACTGATATCAACATGTTCTGCACTGGCGCAGGGGATTACTCCAGTACGGACTAAACCAAGAGCAGGAGTATTTGAGGGGAGGCCAGCTCCCCCTTGCTGTATATACACACCAACTCTGAGACTACACAATCCCCTAGGGAAGGAAATATTCCATTACTTGGGGATTGCCGATCTTGCACACCTGTCGATCAGTCAGCCAAATGGTGTTACTCTACTGGGTGTTGAGGCAGTGTCAGTTTGATCCAGTGCCCGGCACCTATATATGTGTGTGTGTGTGTGTGTGTGTGTGTGTGTGTGTGTGTGTGTGTGTGTGTAAATAGATATATATATATATATATATATATATATAGTTCCCTCCTTATGGTTCTCCCTTAAGATCAAATATGTCTTCACTTGATAGCTGTTTAGTCATCCATTTATTACTGAATAAGCAGCCTCAGTACATGCAGTCCTTTACTTTTTAAAAATTAAATACAAGAGTATTTTTTGCAGGAGCCAGGACCCCCCCAACCCCCCATATCGGGGGATGCACTGCCCCTATCCCCTGTTAATTATATATACTTACTTGATCGCACAAACATGGGGTAAGGACAAGTTTCCCAGCATATGGATTTGAGCGATCTTGCACACCTGTCAATCAGCTTAGTCACTCTGTTTTCCTCCTGCATTTGAAAAACAATTTGGTTGACTGGCTACTCTAAACTATGCATTGTCCATGTAAAAACAAACACATGTTGGAGCATTTATTTTTCAGACTGAGATTCAAGTGTGTTTTTACCTACATATGAGAGCACAACATATCGATACTGTAACTTCAGTGCTATCCTAGTCCACCTTCTTAAGTACATAGATTTTTAAAAAATTAAGTACTTAATGGTATTTTTATCCTGTTCTTTTGCATTAACCGCACACAATTTTTACATTTTGCACATGGAAGCCTGTGCATTGCAGATGCTTGGAAGGAGGTTTATTCCAAACTGTATTGATTATTTTGTCCGTACAAAGGCATCTTATTCACTAACAAATCCCTCCCTTAGTTAAATTTCCAGCTGACCACAATTTGAGCAGGTATAAAATGCCCAATAATGCTTTAAGATGAAACATAAAATAAAATAAAATGAGTGCTGAAAAACATTTATTTGTTCATACAGCTGACAAGAAACAACTGAAACAGTACTGATGTGATAGTAAAATTTTGTATTTCTAACAGTTAAAGGTATAACAACTGATCTATCTGAACTATTTCTTTTCATCAAGAATTATTTTGGGCTGCTGAAAAAATATATTTTTTCACAGTTTTGCTAGAATTTGGAATACTCTGCCATAGTAAAGTAGTCCGTAATTTCCAAAATTTTGAAGTTAATCTTAATTTGTGGTATGGCACTAAAGTATATGAATTAGGTTATTGGTTAGAAACTCTACAGTGAATTCATTTAGTTTTTCTTAATGCTGTAACACTGTACTTTCATTTAGTCATTATATTTTTTACAGTTTTTTTTTTTTGTTTTGCAACTATGCACTCTGGCATTCAGTGCAAGAATTACAAATGTCAATCAGTTTTATAGATGTAAATATTGTTCAACAGTAAGTATTTATTACAGGTCATGTAGATAGGCATAATAAAGTAGTAATCAGTATTCCTTTAGAAACAAACATGCTATCAAATACAACTTATAAATAGGTTATAATACAGCAGCAGCAGAAGTATCACACTATCATCACTGCATTAGACAGTATGATATTTTGCTCTCCCTGATGAAGCACCCTCAGGGGGGCTGAATTTTTACCACTGGCAGCACCACAAGGACTGAAGGCTGGGAAGAGTTTGTCAGTGAAGGTCTCCTGGATGGTACAAAGGTGAGATACGTCTTTGCATTGTAAAAGGAAAGATGTCCACCGTCATAATCCAAGTAAACAATGACACCATTGATTTTCATGAATCTATTGATTCTTACTGCCTTGTTGCAAACAAAGCCCAATTTTCCATAAGCAAAACAAAAAATCCATTCTTCTGAGTTATATCAAAGTTCCCCTTCATTTTGCATGACTGCTTAGCTGCACCTAGAATCTAGTCACTTTTGTCACCCACCTCCACCTCCTAGCAATGCCTCCCTGATGTGAATCCAATTGAACCCATCACAAAAAGTTTAGTGTCAAAGCGGTCGGGGTTGTCTGGCATCTTCTGTTCTGTGTATTGTTCACTCCACTTCACAGCAGATTGATCGTCGAACACAGTAAGTTCAGGATGTTTCTGAACATCTGAATCAGGTTTCTGAATCTAATATCACATTGGTTGGAGATATAAAATAAAAAAAAATATTTAGCAAATAATATAAGTTAGAAAGCTGCAACATTTGTATCACCTCCATCAAAGTATTTATACACGTCAAAATATGCTGTAGACATAGAAAAGTTAAACATGACTGTGACAACTTATAGTTGATATAATATGCTGCCCTGTTGCATTTGAATACTACAAGCTGGTGAAGTCTTTTTGACAAATTGAACTATAGGTTTCTTCCACATTACTAAAACTTAGCACTCTAAAACTAAACTTAAAATGTTAAATAGCATGAAACACAGAGACACTGTTACAAATTAGTTACAGTATTGGAGTTCTAATTAAGCAAGATGCTATGCCACTTGATCGAAACACAAACTGTTGAAACACAAGATGTCAAAAACACAACATATAAAACCTATTTAGTACAGGGGCAAGCCCCCTACACCCCCCACACACCCTGCTAATTACATAACTGCAGGTTCACATAAAAGTGGGGAAAGAACAAATTCAATTTTTAATATTTTGTGCTTTCAACATGTTGTGTTCTAACAGTTTGTGTTTTCTATCAAATGTCATGGAACCCATAGCCGGCCTTAGGCTTAGACTATCAAGGCGTCCGCCTAGAGCGCCGCTCTAGCTGGGGCACTTTTCCAGTAATTTGGATGGTGTAGGTATATCAGGGTGGGGGCACCAGGTGGTGCGGGGGGTGTTGTGGAGCCCCTTTGCCTAGGACACCAGTTTATCAAAGGCCAGGCCTGATGGAACCTTATGGAAATATGCATTTTCAAGTACAAGAGGTTTCTGTTTGACATTGCACAAGTTTACAAAGTGCAAGTTTCACTAGCAGTGAAGAATGTCTACACTAAAGTTAAGCTCCTCTACGACTCACAAGACTTCCTAATAAATTTTTCCCTTCTTAATTGTCACTGTAAGCTAGAACTTCCAGGTTTTCCCTTCTGCCTTCTGTAAGACCTATGCTAACTGTGTTATAATAATATGATTTTCAAAAGTTCCAATTTGCATACAGCAAAATTTGAAGATTCATCCTTGCAGCACCAAGGGAAACATACCATTAAGACATGCTCAAGCAAAAGGACTAAATGTCACTTCACCATAGAATTTTTACCTCCACCTTTGTCTTGCATACTTGCTGCTGTGTTACCCCCAGCCCCATTTCCCTTCTTCCACGGTACCTCTGGGAAGAGCCTCAAATTGTCTGAGATGTCACTTTCAGTTAACTTTCCTACCATCAACTTAGCTGACGACATGACTTTTGTTAATTTTGTCACATCTCTGCAAAATACTTCTTTTTTATGCTTTTTCCCAGTTATGGGTTGCCACAGTGGATCACCTGTCCACTCACGATTGACAGTGGAGTTTTACGGTGTTGAGTTGCCAGCCTGGAGCCTAACCTTCCACAGAAGGTACACACACACTCACACCTAGGGCCAATTTAGAGTATCCAATCCACCTACAGCATGTCTTTGGGATGTGGGAGGAAACTGGAGCACCCGGAAGAAACCCACGTGACCACAGGGTGGACATGCAGACTCTGCACAGAAGGCACCCCAGTCAAGGATTGAACTGGAGAACCTCTTGTTGTGAGGCGGCAATGCAAACTACTGCACCACCACGGCCGGCCATCTCTGGAAAAGACTACCAAAATGAATTAGATATGCCCCACCCCCTCTACAATCCCCTTCAAAAATGCCTTCCAGATATATTGATTATCTTTAAACAGCTGCAGAAATTAAAATGCACCAAAATGTAAAGGTAGATTGTGTTACCATTATATAAACCACTGTACTCTACCGTCAAGCATTTCTTCATTCTTTTAAGATGTTATTTAACCATACAATAACTTTTATGCACAGCTCTCAACCTTCCATCTCCAAAATGTGGAACAAATGGGCAAAATGTGGAACACTTACTAATGGCTTACTAACAACTTCAACCAGGAAGCTCATAGGATGGCTAAAATGTGATATTTTTACTTACAGACTAGGTCTTTTAATGAAATAATATGATTCAGTTCTATTTACCACTGATATCAGCTAAAATATTGCTAACACTGAATGTGTGATAGGCCCTTTGAGTGTGGAAGAACTTTGAGGAATATGAACTTTTTAAGACCTCAAATGAGGAACATTCCTCGAAATGAGATGCACTTGAAAGGTATGCTTTGACATGTGAGTGCTATTATGTGTACTTGCTATAACCCTATGTAGAATAATATAATATGTACTAACCTTTTATGTGCCATTGGGTACTACTTGAGTCTCTACTGAAAAGGGAATACAGCTTAGTAGGACTACCTGAACACACAGTTAATAGATTTAACATTAAAATGAATAACATTCTTTTTGCCTAGTTCAGCGGACCTCAAATCTTAAACTCTTACATAGATTCATAGATTAGTACTAGGCTAACTTGCCATTGTGAGCCATTTAAGCCTAGCCAGTTATCCCATGTGAGAATCAAACCCATCCACCTTGTGCAGCTACCTTAACCTTTATGCTAACTTCCCACCCCCATACATTACAAAACAACTACAAATTGTCTTTGTAATTCTCTTTATGATCTTTTGTTATTTTTACTCACAAACCCAGACAGTATTATACAACACTACAAATGAAGTCAGGGCTTAATTATTAGACTGTGTGACTCACTAAGTGTTGCAGTGTTAATCCCTGGTAGCCATGCACATTATAACAGCAGAATATAGGCTATATAGCTTTAAATGCAAATGCATAGCTACAGAGAATCTGCATGTCATTTATTATGCATTACTTTTGGAAGTTCACTCTGAACAGACACCTCAGTGAAACATACTCATACTGCCTGTGTTGTCATATCATAACATTTGTGCATATACACATTGTCTGAACTGGAAAAATATAGCCACAAAAGTGAAGAAATATATTTATTTTCATGTTTTCAAAAATGTATATATTCGGAATTACATTAATAAAATCCTGAGTGGAAAATTGTTCAAATGCAATGACCAATAATTCTCTCAATGTAAAGACATTTGACAGTACATTGGAAGCTTTTTATCCAGAAATGTGAATTATGTCTCAATGTGCATGACATAGATGAAAGCTAGTAAAGGTGCATTTCAACTTCTTACTGTACAGCACTGGTGAAGAAGCCTTGAAAGTACTTAACTCTTTTACCTTTCTTGTGCAGAAGAATGATAAAATGGTAACTATTATTGAAAGGTCCATTACATAGGAATTATGAAAGATTTTACCATTGATTCCTTGTTTTTCTGTACAATTATAGAAGGTTTTACAGAGACTGTTGGTGTTTTTGTTACTGAGCTGAGGAAAGGAGACAAAAACAGGCAATTTGGTGTGTGGCATGAGACGTTAATAGAAGGCAGAGTACTTATGGTGGTATAAGAAATG
Source organism: Protopterus annectens (assembly GCF_019279795.1). Lineage (NCBI taxonomy): Eukaryota > Metazoa > Chordata > Ceratodontiformes > Protopteridae > Protopterus > Protopterus annectens. Next base: position 1,551,638,244 of record NC_056744.1, on the reverse strand, counting down.
ATGAAACAAGGGAAAGGCTCAAGAGAAACAAATCTGACCCCCACCAACACTGTGCTTATATAAGTAACACAAATTACTCAGTTAAAATAATTAACTGAAGAAATTGCTACATGCACAATAAAATACAAGTCTAATTAATAAGAATGAGAAATAACTTGTAAAGTAATTGCAATATGGATGGACAAGAAAAGGAAAACCATAAAAACATGTAGAAAAATGGAACAAAATAATATTAACTTTTGAAGACCGATTGCAATTAATAAAAATGGTCTTATTGCCAAAAATACTATATGTAGCATTAGCAATACAGTTAATTCCTGAAAGATGCATTCTTAAAGAAATAAACTCATGCTTAATAATTGTTTATGGTATCCCAAAAAGAATAGAGTAGCTCTTACTCATCACATAAGACCCAGGAAACAAGAAGGATTGAACTTCCCAGAAATAGAAACGTATATAAAAGCATCTCTGCTTAAAATTACAATAGATTGAATAAACCCAAATTACTTTGCCAACTGAAAAGAATTATCAACAGTTATATTAATAAATGAATTCAACCTATGAAAAAAAATTCTTAATATTAGACAAATCTAACAAACCCTGGTACATACTATGCATTAGTTTACAACATAATATAACAAAACCTTCTAATTTTTTTTTATTAATCATTGCATCAATTCCTTTAGGAAACTTATCAATACAAACATAGATCTAAAACTTTAGTTTGACCTTTTAACCCTGTTTACTATCACTATGAACTTTCATCACAAAATATATAGGGAAACAATAACCTCATGGGAACAAAATAGATTCTTATGCTGGTTTCAATGTGTAAAAAAAATAAATGTTTTACATATACACATGATAAAAACTACTTACAATATTCCAACAAAAGACTGGTTAACCTTACAAAGCATTCTAACGTACACTCAAAATTTATGCAGATTAATTAATAATTCCTCATTTAAAGAAATTCCAAATCTAATAAGTTTTCTATATGAATTTATATATAATAGTTCTGAAAAGAAAATCTCCATCTCAAATCTATACAAAGAGCTAATAGAATATAAAACAATTCCCAAACCATTATACTGGCAGTTCTTAACAAAAGGTCAGTCATTACAGTTAACAGAAGAAATTAAATCTAACATCTTACTATCAGTTAATTACACCTCTAACACACAGTACTGGAAATACTTACATAGAGAATTTTTAACACCAGATAGAATTAAGATCAGTTCTACTACAAATGTTTTTTGCTGGAGGTGTGAAAAGCCAAATAAAGCAGACTGGATTCATATTTTTTATGAATGTAATACAATTAAATCATATTGGAATGGAATTAATAATTTTTTACAAGCTTTATTTAATTAATCCTTTACCTTAACTAAAGCATTGATTTATACTAAATGTAAATGAAGGTCCCTACCTGAATAAGACACATATGTATTTTTTATGGACAATACATGCTATATCTAGGAAAGGCATAACCCACCACCCTGGAAGAATTCTACACTCTACTGAAGACAAAAGGCATCGATTGAAATAAAAATCAAAGAACTATGAATCTATCCCAGGCCATAGGTAAATAATCCTTGGAAGAAAGTTATATCTTTGTTGGACACTGCAATAATCAATATTGTACCCTGATAACTGAGCTGTCAGTTCTATATGTACTAACACACAGTGTATATAGCTGAAAATCAGGCTATTGTAAATATTGAATATAATTTAAAATGATATTCAAAATACTATGTGAATGTTATTTTAATTGAAAATAAAATTATTTGAGTAAAAAGAAAAAAGAAAAGAACCATGTAGGAATGGACTGTAAAAGCAATGGAGAGAAGAAACAGCCATGAGATGCAGAGAAAATGGAGAACATCTGAAATGCAAGTTTTATTTAATAGGTGCACCAACACACATAACATAAAGCAAAGGTATGTTTCTTTCTTTATTTTGTAGAATATGGAATTGATAGACCTATTTTACAAAAAAACTTTTTAAAAGAAAAGCAAGTGAGCTAAAAAAAATTAAAAATAGAAGAAAAATGAAAATTGTCTGCTGTTACTATTTAAGTTAAAATAGCCAATTTACAGAAGCTGAAAATGTATCAGAAGCACTGAGGAAAGCCTGCAAGTCAGATTGCTGGCAAGAAATATTGAAAAATGGTAAAATAAATGTTAGGTGAGCACAGCCATAAATAAAGACATAGTTGTTCTCACTGAATATATACCTCTCCTTCATTTTAAACAATGCAGCTGCCGAACCTTCTTTGAACAAAAGCTGGACAAATGAATGAAAAATCACAAATATACATCAAGTCTAGCCCCATAAGACATTGTGGAAAGGGGCAATGTACAGTGGGCATAACTTTGGCTAGGCTACAAATGGCCCGCTGAGGTCAACTGCTAATAAAAAACTATGAACCTGTGAACTTATGACTTTAAATTAGAAATGGCTGTAAAGTATACTGTTTTGCCCTGAAATATTTTGAGGTACTGGGACTGAAAGGCACTGAAAAGAGAGTTGTGCACATAGTTTCTTTCTGCAAAAAATCTATTCTCAGCCACCTAGATAGGTAAGTACCAAATCACAAAAATCATAACCACTTATGTAATAAACAGAAATATGCCATTTTGAAGCTTTATGCCATCTGTCTCTCCAATATGTTCTGTGATATTAAAACAACATGATAGAGAGACAGATACATCTTCCAAAGATTAACACTTGTCTGGAATACACTCCCACTTCACATGACACAGAGGTCCTCAATGACCCTATTTAAGCGCAACCTAAGCAAATGGATGGATGACTGTAAATTCACCATGGGGGTGGCACCTCATGGACAGAGATACTCTGTGCCGATCAAAGAATCACTCTACTAACAATGACCACCTAACTATGGTCTATTAGGGTACACAGGTTTTTACACGGCTAGGCTTGTAAAGGCCCTTGGGCCATTAGCCTAGTAACCTATGAACCACCGATGAACAAAATACTGACAGTCACATAACAATGGAGAAAGAAGAAACACTACAGAAAAGTTAACCCACTGGCCAAAAAAAACTATGGTCTCACAGTCACATTTTAATGATAGGAAATGTAGTCAGGGTGAAAAACTCAAAGGACCAAGAATGGGAAGATAAAACAACTTTCTGGACAATGATGAGTCATAAGGTAGCTGTCAACAAATTGTTATCCTATTCAGGATACCAAGTAATACCATACAATCAAAAGCTGAGATGCGAGTATAAACATAAATATAAAATCCTGCTTCAAATCATAGCCTTAAGGAAGCAGATTATTTTAATATCTGGGTTGTCTGGTTTGTGAAGCATTAGGAAAATAAAATCAGTGTGAAAGAAAGGACTACATGTACACAGCCACACAGTTGCAGAGGCATCTCAGATACTATGCAAATCCACAGCAAAGAATTTACATGAGTATGCTGACTGCTAGGATAATATAATATACAAATAAATTTGGATATTATGCCGCTAACAAATGCTCCAAGTAAAGTGAAAGTGGCCCTAAGGAGTAGAAAGGTAGCATGGGAATGGAACTATATAGCCTGGAAATAGGTTTATGTACATAAAAAAGTTCTAAAATGTCCAAAATACTGGTTATAAATACACTTGTGATAAATGCTATGATGTAAAGAAGCTAGCTGAGAGGCAAGTAGATGTCAATCAAATGGTATAGGAGCTGTGATTTTACTTAAGAACACATGTTTCCATTGTTTCAAGAGCATTTACAGATTTATAGCTGCACCAAACATATATGTTCATACAGAAAATGAACCATTATAAAAAAATATGGATGTGAGAAATGTCAAGAATGTGTCTATAAAAGTGAAATACAGTAACTGCACACAACATATATGTTCAGTCAGACATATCTGCCAGAGACGAATAAGATCAAGAGATTCTTGTGTTAATACTGCAACACCAGAACAAAACAGAATTCCAAATGTATACTGCAACACTGGCACAACAGAACAGAACTCCAGATATATACACTGCAACACTGGCACAACAAAACAGAATTCCAGATATATACTGCAACACTGGCACAACAAAACAGAACTCCAGATATATACTGCAACACTGGCACAACAAAACAGAATTCCAGATATATACTGCAACACTGGCACAACAAAACAGAATTCCAGATATATACTATCAATGACTCAGAAAACAAGTTACAGAAAAAAAGTTATAAGAAAAAAGTTAGAATGAGAGGATAGTCTATGCAAACATCATCAGTAAGGAAAAGGTAAGTCTTATTTTTCTTGCAGCGAAAAAAATAAGCTGTATCCAGGGATTAACATTTGAAGATGGCAAAATAAGATTTTCCAATCAACTGATGAAATGAATGTGTGAACTGGTACATAAATTCCATCAGGGAAGAGTTAAGTGCAAATAAAAAACAACAGATGTAAAGTATTGTCCGGGATTTTTGTTTTAGTCTCTCAATGGCACCCTTGCCAAATCTCTTTTCTGCTTGTGCCACTTCGACTCATTTGTCCATGCAGGAGTGATAGCCAGCCATCCATGGACTTGATGAGAACTTTCCAGCCCATTCATTCCTGTTCAGGAGGAATGACTGGCTCATTATTTCCACTGGAAGTAAGAGTCCAGCAATAGGGAGTGGACCAGTGGCCTGGTCCTGTGGTGACATCTACTTCTAACCCATCCCTGTAGATGGCTGACTGACTTCCAATAGCCGATGGTGGGGAAGCATGAGCTTGCTCCAACCTACATTATGTCTGATTCAACAGCACATGCTCCACTTTACAGCTTCTCCACAGGTGATCACCTACTCTGCAGTAGGTATTATCAGTGTGGTTGGCTAGGCCATCTCCCTCCCTCTAGGATGGGAGATCTACCATCCGATGCTCAAGCCCATCCTCCCTGCCTGGACCCTCCATTATCCACTCTACAAACCAAGGAAAGGTCTGCCACGTGGCCATGTGTTTGCCCAGAGATGTTGACTCAGATAAGTAATGTAGTGCCATGTGCAAGTCATATGAAAACAACAATGCAGAAGAGAGATGCTAGCATACCCAGTTCCATGTCATCCATATTGTAAAGTGGGAATTGGCTTACACACACACACACACACACACACACACACACACAGACACACAGACACACGTGTGTGTGTGTGTGTGTGTGTGTGTGTGTGTGTGTGTGTATATATATATATATATATATATATATATATATATATACACACACACACACACACACACACACACACACACACACACACACACACACACACCGAATACGAACCTTATGGGAACACAGGAGAAAGAATACCACTGACATTAATTTGAGTGCTTTTGTTCGCTTAATTTAATGGTTGAACTTCATCAGAAATCAAACTTCATCAGCGATAAATTAGAAATAAATTAACAGTTGATACAGACAGTACACCAAACATATATGTTCATACAGAAAATGAACCATTATAAAAAAAATATGGATGTGAGAAATGAGCAATCACTGTGTTGGTAATGTGTGTCAGGACCCTACTTATTCCATCTAAGGATACATTTAACATTCATATTCAAGTGTGTCCGCTGTCAACTGAACTTGCCATTACAGTTCTCTTACTTTAAGCAGAGCGATGCACTCTCCTAAAGCAACTACAAGTCTCTCTAAAACTGTGAATTTAAACTCTGAAAAATGGGCACAGTGTGTGCTATGGTTGGCTAGTGCATTTCTAAGGTCCATGGTTCTAATGGCTTGTAGCGCTCCTTAATTCTGTTGCTAAGTTTACATGTGGTTTTGCCTGTGTAGAAAGACCCTTATTGGGAGCACACTGCCATGCATACAACAGTGCTGGACATGCAATCAATGTGGTCATGGAGATGGATCATGAAATTGCATGTTTCAAAGATGAACTGGCTGCCTAAGGCAATGGTATGGCAACAACAGCAGCACTCGCATATGTTCATGCCTGGGGAGTTAAAATCAGGTGCTCCCTTGTATCTCCAGTCCGATTCAAAAAGGGATTTTTAGGGACTTAGTTCTTTTGAAGCAAAATGCTGGTACCGGACCCAGGAATCTGCTGAGCTCTTGGTTACTTTGTATAATATTACATTTTCTTTGGATACTGTCCCTGATACTAGGGCAGTCAAATGGGTACAGGGAAGTGGAGATTGTCACTACTGTTGGTTTTGGGATGGGTGATGAATCCGTGTTTAAGTCTAGGATGATGTGAGTCCCTGTTACTGACTACTTGCTTTAGGCTGGAAGCTATAAGCTCTTTGGGGTAGTGCTTTTCAGTGAAAAGCTGTTTTAGGAAAGCACATTCTTTCTTGAAAGTCTCATCTTCACTTACAATTTGACTGAGCCTTAAAAACTGGCTCTTCACAATGTTCTTTTTTATGAAGGTAGGGTGCTGACTTTTAAAGTCAAGTTAATTATTCCTAAAAGTGTCTTTCCTATGTTTTGAAGAACTGAACCTCATCTGATCTTCATTAAGGGAAACTGTGATGTGCAAAAAGTGGACTGTATTTCCTCATGCCTGAGACCATAAATTTGAGGAAATTGATGCTACCCCTGAGGTTTAAGGAAGGCTGTAAGTTCTCTGTGGGTGCCCTGCCAAAGGAAAAAAAATGTCCTCTATAAAGCATTTGTACAGGTGTACTTCATCAAATCCTCGAGCTGGGTGTGGGTATCTACTCCCATGAGCTGAGGACAAGGGTGCTATTTTAGCTACCCCTTTTAATTAGTGATGTGTGGCTGAAGGTGAAAGTTATTTTCCAGCACTAGTTTTAGCAACAGACAATGTCTATACTTTTTGTGGGGTGGTCCGTGTCTGTTCTTTAATTTATTTTTTTCACCAGATCTATACCTTGTTTGTGTAGTATTCTAGTGTAAAGGGCTACAATGTTGAGGGTGACTAGCATATAATTAGCCAAGGGTCCTGTGTATTGGTAGATCTCACTGAGGAACTCCCAGAAGTTCTTAAGTTAGAACTTGGAGTACTGCACAACAGGGTTTAAGACATAGGCGAAGAATTCCGCTATGAATTCTGGTTTAGTCCATTTGGATGATGCAATGCTTCTGGGGGGAGGGGGTCCTGTCACTCTTGAGTGCGTCTTAGCAATCCCAAACACTTTACTGTTACTGGGGTTATCCACTATCTTAAACTCATATTCATGCCTGGTCAGAAGGCTCTGTTGGAATAATTCCCAAAGACTATGGTCTATAATTTAAAATGTGTATGCAACTTCACTGTGAGGATCGATTTGATAACTATTATCTTTGGTTAAGTCTTCCTCCATTTTTTGCACATATGCTCTCTGTTCCATGACTACTATTCCATCCCCCTTGTCTGCTTTCATAATTCTAAGTATAGTGTCACTACTAACATGATAGAGGGCTTTCTTTTCTTGGAAGGAGAGGTTGTACCATATGCAGCATGGCTGGCTGTGCTGGGCGTCCCTGATATCCCCTTACAGAAATTGGAAAATACATAGTGTGTGGAATGCAGCATAGGGTTGAATATGCTTTTCCTCTGTTTAAAACTGCATGTCCTACTCCACCTTCTTCGGGATCTAGACTGCTGCCACTGTTAGGTAGAGATGGGCCCTGACTCCCTACTGTAATCAGAGTCACTGATAGATAGGAGTTATGACTTGAATGAAGTATCTAAGTAACAGTCTTGGCTAGCATCAACATAAGCATTCACATTAAAATTCAAATTATTTACAAAAACTTGCTTTAGATTGAGTTTCCTGCAAAACATTTTAAGATCAATAACATCCATTACCTTAGCTTGTTGAGCTGGAATAAAGTTTAAACTTTTACCAAGCACAGATAAAGCGGCTGATTCTAAGGTTCATCCTGTAAGGTTGAAAATGGTATTCATGTGTGGAGGGTTAGTCACAGGTCTGCATTCTAATACCACCGCCTTCTTCATGTTCATCCCATGCCTTACCCCCTCACCCTTCCTCTGCCTCTCGGGGTTATGTTGTTTATCTGTTCAATCCTTTGTCCTGGGGAAAAAAATTGTTGGTACTGTCTCTTGATTCTGCAATTGGTGCTCCTGGGACTATGCTGTCTTGGATGGTTAGCAGGGGGTTGCAAGTTGCTCGTACCTGCTCCGTTGGTGGACTCTCTTTTGTTGTTTGTGTAGGATGGGGGATGCAATGGTTCAGTTGCTTCTTGTGGCATCACTGGATAGGTACTGGGTTGGCTGATTCCATTACCTCTGTAATTTTGTAAACCCTGCTGGTGCCTTCTAGGGTAGTTGCTCCTCCCGGTGCGGTTATTGGATTTGTGGAGGAGGTACACATTGTTGGATTGGTATTGCTGCCAGTCCTTCAGCAGCTTTTTCTTTTTGTGTTGCACATTGGTGGCTGCATGGCACAAGATTTTCACATCTATCACGTCCCACTCATTTTTAAGTTGTCCAAAGCAGGAGTGTTTTTGGATGATGTTGTTAAGAGACTTTATTTGGTCGTTCAAAGTCTGTAACTTGTGGCAGTTGTTGTGTAGGAGGACCTTAAAGCACCTGGAGTCCTGCATCATTGTATATCCAGCATAAGGAGTGAAATACTCCTCTCCCTGGTTTGATTCCATGGGAAATTTGTAGCAGAGGAGCCCTTGTGGGAGAATTTCGCTGGTGATGTACTTAGATAGGTAAAAGTTTTTGTATTCTATGGTCTTGTAGCTGGTAAGTAACCTATCTAGTTTATGCAACAGGTATCTGCAGTTTCTTGGTGTGTGTTCATCCTGAAAATTCCCTGAGGGGTGGAGGGCTGGAATTTAAGAAACAGATTGTCCTCTTTAGGCTCCAAGGGCTGGTTTAGGAAGCCTCACCCTGTCATTGTTTCTCTGGTTGCTGCGGTTGGCCATCCAGGGGATGGTAACTCTGTAGTGATGACAGGAGTCTGTCTAGGCACACTGCAGCCCTACAGGATGTCCTGGGCTTTACCAAACATACTGTTTAAAGACTGCAACACCAAGGAGACGTTGGTTGGTATACTGTAGGTGGACAGGTCTGGTAGATCCTGGCTGCTGCTGCAGAGTTTGGTCTGGCTCCTTTCTTACATACTCCTAACAGACTAAAACAGTTAATGAAACTAAGAAAAAAAAAAAAATATATATATATATATATATATATATATATATATATATATATATATATATATAAAATGGTTTACGATGGTTTGTGCGAATGACAGTCTGTCGGCAGCACTGCTGCGGAAAATCAGACTGTCATGTACAAGACAAAAATGGATGGGATAGTTGAACACACTTATGCGAATGCAGTAGTGCATTCAACTTTCTCTGCATGGAAATCGCGGTACAGTGGGGAATGGAAATTCATCCACATCCCCACTGTAGTGCGATCCTGGAGTTAGAATATATTAGTGGGGGTGAGGTGGGGGGTGCAGCGGGGCTTGCCCCCCTGCAAAAACATGATATGTCATACAGGAGTCTGATTTACATCAGCTCCTACATGACTATCACGTAATGGTCTCGGCCACAATGTCGACTCAAATGTGTCAATCATTTGGGTTGACACTGTGGCTGGTCAAAAGACACCACAGCAGAGGCACGAAATAAAACCAGCTGAAATTTTATTAAAAACAGAAGTAAACACTTTCAGGCAAACATGTCCTTCATCAGACAATAAGAAACAGTTAAAAACCAACATTTAAACATACTGTTGCCCAATCACATTCAGTAGTTTACCCTCCTTTTTCTCAGAACAGGTTTTAAAGGCACAGTTACATTTAAACCAGTACTCTTGTCAGCCCCAAGTCCTATAATCCACCTTGATTCACTACACTCAGTTTCATTAACTAAATCCCCACCTCTTATATTTTTATGCATCACTTCTAGCACCATAAACTTAAAAAAATGGTCTGTACACTGTTGACATGTAGCTAAATAAACTATATTCCTAGTTCTACAGTTGGCATATTCCCCTCAATGAATAGGTCCACCCTGTCCTAGGATGTACAAAAGAATTGTTAGTACAAATGTGGGTACAAGCCCTACAACCATGACATGGATATGTCCCTACATGTCCAGTTTTCATAATAGTGGATATGTTGGACATAGGTTCCTTGCAATGCATGTCCTTCAAATTTCTATTCCTTCTGAAAGTGAACCTAGGTCTATCCCCAACTATCACTGCTATCCTGTGATCTGATAGTAACACTTTCCAATTGTGTTGTATAATGTCACAAATCCCCCCTATATCACTGCTATATGTAAGCAGTAATTGTCCTCACAAATCTATCGTGTCTTTTATTAGTACCTCCATTGGTACCCCTATGATACCATGGTTTAGCAGTCCCATCACGCTTGATTCTAATTTCTTCCAAGGATCTATCATATCCTCTTTCTACAAGATTACCCATAAGGACGTCAGTCTCAATGTCAAACCATTCCTCACTTGTAAAAAGCTGAGAAATCCTATGGACCTGTCCTTTCAACTATGTTCGTGAAAGTATGTCTAGGATGCATGCTGTCAAAGGAAAGCAGACTATTTTTCCAACATTGCTTCTTGTATAACATAGTATCTATCTTACCTGATGTATCTTTCTCTAAATGTATGTCCAAATAATCAATATCAGACGTCGAAGAACTAACAGTGAACCTAAAAAACTCTGTGGTGTTTTCAAGATAACCCACAAAAGAAATAATTGCTCAACTAAACACTAAATTACTAGGCATCATTATAGATGAAAACCTTAACTCTGACCGACATGTAAACAATAACATCAAAAAAACACACCAAAAGCTTGGTGTGCTCTACAAGCACCAACTGTTTCTTAGCCTCTCTACTAGACAAACCCTTGCAACTACCTTTTTATTACTCTCTCACCTTTATGGTGCCCCTCTCCTCACTAATATCCGAAATTCTACAAAACCCAAACTTGATATGTGTTACAACAGAATTGCAAAATTTGCCACCAAGGCCACATTCTCATCCCACCATTGTAAGTCACTGAAACAATTCGGGTGGCTGGAACTCCCCCACCATCTCTCATTCACCTAACTAACTACTGTGCACAAAATAATCTACAGATCCATAGACTGTCCTGCTCTCTCAACTCTACTTGCCAAATACCATCCCAGCAGGCATCTAAGATCTGAAAATCATCTACTTCTAAAAGTAGATAAGCCCACCTTACCTGCTGGTCAACTCCTCTATGCTTTCACTGTCGCCAAACTATGGAACTCACTTCTACCTTCTATAAGAAACACAGGCAGCACCACCACCTTCAAACAAATGCTGAAAAATCATCTCAACTCTTCCTGGCTATGTTCCTGCTCTATAACCTAACCTCTTCACTCTCCTTATATGATTACTAAACTCCTATGTCTTTTGCTACTAGTGACTGATGATATTTTCTCCATATTTATTTTTATCTTCACTTGTTGATTCTGGTACAATAATACTGATCTCTGTTTATACCAATCTGATTGAATTCATTGAATTCGGTTTAATGTATATTTACTGTATATACTGCTGTAATCAAACAAACTAGATTCCTGCTTTTATGTATAGATTCTGTATATGTTACTATATTTACTATCTGTAACACTGTTTCTGTTTCTGTACTAATTAATGTTTATATTTTTTTCTGTATATCGTTGGAGATTTTCTCCCGGGCTCTTTTAGGCCCAGTGGACTTATCCCAATAAACAAATGCAATAAATAAATAAATAAATAAACTGTGCCCTTCTACAAAAAGAAAACATCATTGACAAATCAAACATAATGTCCCAAGTTGTCAGACAAAGGATGCTTGTGTTGGAATATCACCTCATCCTCCCAAAAAGCTAATACAAGGTTAGCATAAGAATTGGCACAGGGTGTGCCCATAGCAACACCCTGTGCCTGCCTATAATAATTCCCTTGGCATGTGAAAACATTATGCTCAAGTATCAAAGCCAGCAATCTACAAACTCTTTCATTGCTGACATCATTCCACTGTGCTTTATTTAGCAAAACATGTTCTATGGCTTTGAGCCCATAGTCATTATCAATCACAGTAAACAAATTTTTCACATCCAAAGTGACAAACATATAATCTGAACAATTTGAACTCTCCATATAACAAGACAAAATGATTAAGAAATGTGCTGTGTCTCTCAAAATCCTGGGATATAACTCAACCACTGGTCTTAGGGTACATTCAACCCAAATAGACACATTTTCAGTGGCCCAACCCCTCCCAGAGACAGTAGGTCTCAGGGGAGGGTTGGAGCCATCTTTATGTAGCTTAGGTAAACCCTTGAACTCGGGAATCCTTGGATGTTCAATATGAAGGAATTCATATTGGGACTGCACTAACAAACCACTTTTCTGCATGTTAATTAGCCAGGTCCTAATTCTATTTCTTATAGTGTTTACCATCACAGGAGATAGAGGTACAAAAGTAGATGTATCACTCAGCAACAAACAAAGTTTGTCACAATAATCATTCTTATTTAAAATGACAACAGCCCCTCCCTTATTAGCTGATTTAATTACAATCTGATCATCCTGTTGCAACTGCTCTAAAGCAGTGCGTTGCTCTTGTGTTAAATTATGGTATCTATGTCTATGTTTATCCTGCACATACTGTTCAATCTCTTTCTGACACATCCTAACAAAAGTAGTGACCGTAGGATTATTAATCGGTATGAAATCACAAGGTTTTCTCAACTCTGTAACTAATTCACAAGCCCTATCACAAAACATGATTTTTAAAGAAACATTTCTAGCAAAACATATGACATCAATAATTACCGGACTGTATTCAGACATATTATCTGGAACAAATGTCAAACGCTTATTCAGCACCGAAAGTTGCTCAACCGATAACTGGACATTAGATAAATTATATAAAATATTAGTACGGTCAATAGTGTCCAAAGTCATTGTGAAACACTGTGTCTTTTCAATCTCTGTGATAGGGAAAAGCTCCATTTCCTTGAGTTCTTCTTTTTCACAGGAGCTGGTAACATCGGAAAATTTATAGTGTGGAAACCCAATGTTTCTTTGGGCCTAGCTTCCAATAGTAAAGGAGCTCCCTGGCTGTTGGATGCTACATCCCCCTGTGTCGGGAACACCAACATGGGAAAGCCATTGTTCTGTGTTTTTGTTTTCATTTCAGGACAGTTATTCTGCTCAGTCAAAGCTTTTGAACTGAATAAATAATGAACGAACACCAACCAAATAAAAATCTGGACGCCGACACTGAAGAATCACTGCTCGTCCTGGTGATGAAATATGTTAGTTTATTGTAACTCCACACGATACAAAAGACAGGGTTTAGCGCTTTCAACTGTTGTACACAGTCTTCATCAGAACAACATACTGCTAGTATTCTACTGCTTAAATACTCTACTTTTTTTAACTTAATTGAATAATTGCTCTAGTTGCCGCCAAAAACTTTAAAGACATACTAGTCACAATAGTTGATCAAGGATATCTACAATTTACCCTTTACTATGTATAGGTAACACATACATTGACTACTAATACAAAATAACATAGGTTGTAAATTACCTACTCTAATACATCCTGCCGTTTATCATAGATCTCATAATATGCATACTATTTAATAAAATAATCCCCCTACTATATTTAATATATAAGTCCATCTAAAACTATCAAACTATTGCATGTATATATATATATTGAATACTAAAATACTATTGTAAAAATCATAAAATAAAAGTTGATATTAAAATATCATATACAGTTACTAAACATAAAAGCAAAATGTTTCACTACCACCTTATACATATCCACAACATGCATATCTTCAGAATTGTTTAGTTGCATGTGATCAAATATACTAATAACATTTTTGGATGTATTAATTAGTCATGATGATGTGGGTTTTATTTCCAAGTTATACCGTAAGCCCACATTCTCGAATGACTACATACATTTCAGTAGTAGCCACCCTCCACATGTGTTCAGAAATATAGTGAAAGGACAATGTATTCGGGCAGCCAGGATGTCCTCCACAAGGACTATAATGGTGGCAGAACTTAACTATATTAGAGAATTATTTTTAGATCGTGCCTATCCAAAGAAAATGGTTAATGAAGTTATCAAATATAAAAATATTAAATAGTATGTATATTATGAGATCTATGATAAACGGCAGGATGTATTAGGTAATTTACAACCTATGTTATTTTGTATTAGTAGTCAATGTATGTGTTACCTATACATAGTAAAGGGTAAATTGTAGACATCCTTGATCAACTATTGTGACTAGTATGTCTTTAAAGTTTTTGGCGGCAACTAGAGCAATTATTCAATTAAGTTCAAAAAAGTAGAGTATTTAAGCAGTAGAATACTAGCAGTATGTTGTTCTGATGAAGACTGTGTACAACAGTTGAAAGCGCTAAACCCTGTCTTTTGTATCGTGTGGAGTTACAATAAACTAACATATTTCATCACCAGGACGAGCAGTGATTCTTCAGTGTCGGCGTCCAAAGCTTTTGAACTGGTCAGATTCTTGGGCATCATGCCTGCATCACTTGGATGTCCTGCTGGTTGCTCTTGTACCAGCTGCTGTTCATGTAGCTGGTTTGAAGCAGGCTCCCTACCACCCTGAGTAGAGTCTATTCTCTGTTCTTCATCGTTGGTATCACATGGCCAAACAAAGATGCGTCCTGTTGCAAAATCATTATAATCCCGTAACGAGTTTCTTTAATTTCACACACTGTAGCCTGGTGTCAAAAGCCGCTAGCATGTAAAATGAATCATTGACACAAACTGAATATTGTTTTTCTTTAAATCGAAGCTCAATGTCCCTTTTCAGAGACTCAACATCACTTGCTAATTGTTTCTGCTCTGGAGTGAAGAAATCTATAAGCAGTTTCATGTATGTTAAACTGGTTTGTAAATTTATCTCCTGCCATCTGGCAAGCAGCTCAAGGTATACCTCGCCCTGTGTATGCATACACAAGACACGTAAACCCCTGGGTACAATGTTACTTTTGATGCATGCTTCTAAATGAAATCTCTGCCACTGTAAGCATTTCAAACGAGTGGCACTTCTATATAATCTATTTAGCATATCTTGGAGATCAATCTCACCTCAGCTATTGAAGTCCGATTCCATGTTTCTTGAGGCCAGGCTCCTTATATCCATATGCAGGAATGGATTGACAGAAGTGCAGAATGCACCTCTAATGTTTTCATTCATTTGAGATGCCATTGATTGTAATGGACGATAATCAAGTTCTATATCATCTCCCCTCTTCTCGGCCATGTGTGCAGGAATTGACAAACAAACGATGAATCCAAAATACTGAAAAGTCCTGCACTTAAGTCTAAGCCATTGTCCTGTGTTGTCATTTTTGTGTAGTTCATTTTATTTTGGTAAGACCAACTGCATGCTGAAGAAGAGAATTTTGGGGCACTTGTATGACATTAGACATCATGACTTACAAAATGCCCTAGCATTGCATATCTCAGAATGTTCAGACCATTTTTTTTAAGTTTATAGTGCTACAAGTGATGCATAAAAATATAAGAGGTGGGGATTTAGTTAATGAAACTGAGTGGAGTGAATCAAGGTGGATTATAAGACTTGGGGCTGACAAGAGCCCTGGTTTAAATGTAACTGTGCCTTTAAAACCTATTCTGAGAAAAAGGAGGGTAAACTATTGAATGTGATTGGACAACAGTATGTTCAAATGTTGGGTTTTAACTTTTTCTTATTGTCTGATGAAGGGCATGTTTGCCTGAAAGCGCTTACTTCTGTTTTTAATAAAATTTCATCTGGTTTTATTTTGTGCCTCTGCTGTGGTGTCTTTTGCCATATTTATATTTTTGGATTTCTTCTGTTTTTGGCATAAAGACTTAGGTGCAGGACTTTTCAGTTTTTTGGATACACTGTGGCTGGTCAGAATCTTTGTGTTTGGGTTTACTTTTCATTGTTTCAAATGGCAAATGTTTTGCAGTTCGAACAAACAATAGTAAACCATATGTGTGTGTGTATCTATACACACACACACACACACACATATATATATATATATATATATATATATATATATATATATATATATATATACACACACACACACACACACACACACACACACACACACACACACACACATACACACACATGGATTCACTTTCGAGCCCATAAAGTGGAAACGTTCACAACAGCGAAGGCTGAGAAGTGTAAAATTTAAAACCTCAAATACCATAGGTTTTGAATTTAGCGCTTCTGAGGTTCTACTGTAGGTAGGAATTCAGGTAAGTGTCTGTGTGTTAAGGGTTTTGGGTAGGGGCTGTAGTGTGTGTTAGTGTGTTTTGCTGCTGTGGTGTGTGTGTGTGCGAGCAGAATGTAGCTTGTGTGGTGGTGGTGTGTGTGTGTTTGTGTTTTGTGCAACCTTGAGTGAGAATATTTAAGTGGGGGGTGCAGGGGGGCTCTGCCCACCTTTACCGCCCACATCCCCCATAACCTTAATATAACAACTCCGAGATTGCACTACAGTGCGGAAATGGAAATCTTTCCATTCCACACTGCATGGAGATGCCGGTTCCCCATGGTTGACATTTCAAATGTCGACCATATGGTCTCGGCCATATGAATGTCAGCATTGTGGAATGTCGACCATGTAAAGGGAACCCATATACATATATACGAACACACACACATATATGTATATATATATATATATATATATATATATATATATATATATATATACACACACACACACACACACACATATCTATATATACACGTACATATACACACATACATACACACACACACACACACACATATATATGTCTACACACACACACACACACACACACACACACACACACACACATATGTATGTATATATCTACACACACATGCGCACGCACACACACATATATATATATATATATATATATTTGATATATCAAAATCTGAGCCAGTGAGTGAGACTTCCTGGACAGAATCATTACAACAATGAAAGGAAAAAGTTACTACAGTGAACAAAGTGAAGCCGGGTCCCCCCGGTAGTAATGGATAGTAGGCAGATGCCTAGGTTGCCTTGTGCTGGATCTGACCTGTTTGCAATGAGAATACATCAATAGGAAGTTAGAGGGAAACAGAGGAGTCAACAGATGACAAACAGTAGAGGAAAGAAATAAAACAGGAAGAGATATTGAAAGGGTTTTGGAAACAGTATCAAAAACTATATTAAAGTGATAGAGTAGCTGGGGAGAAATCATTACAGGACGAAACAGTTTGGGGATGGCCAGATGGAACAGGATACATGGAAATCAGAGGACGCTAAGTACAGAAGAGGTCCTAAAGGCTTGGGAAAAGGTAGCATAAGTGTTAGAAAAATATGTATTAACATATGTGTGTAGAGCTTATTTTAAACAAAGGAAGATTAACACATTTTTATTCTATATGCAGCATTAGTTCTGTTTTAAACTGAAGACATGCTTTTCTGAAATTGTGCTTTCTGACACTGCAAGATGCACTCTGACTTAGTTTGTTAGCACAGCAAAATACATGTTTATGCTTTGGAAATGTACTGAGAAGCAGGTGATTTTCTACTAGGTCAGGAAATTAAATAAAGAATAATAATTTCTGTAGATCCGTTCATTATGAACAATAAGCTCTGTTCGTGCTAATGAAAAGTGCACAAGCTGCAAGATAGTTAGATACTATAAACAATGAACTGCTTCAGAAATCTGTACTTGCATTGTGCTTGAATTAGCCATAGTACTTAGACTTGTAACATCACATAGCAAGAAAGTTATAACTGACCGGTGGTCATCAAGGCCATCCTGTTTACTAAAAAAATCTTTTTTAAACTTTGAAGAGTCAGCTAGAAATGAGAGAAACATCTGTAAAGTAACAGAATTGTGAACTGGTGATCTGCTACATCAGTCGTAGTGGGCAATGTCTTGAAAGAAAGGTATAATAACTGTGACACTTCCTGATTTTAGTCAAACAAACTCTGTATCTGCATTTTTTTGTCTCCTTGCACAAGAATAATGATACCTGAACTGAACCTTATGCTTTTGATCTTTGAAGTATTTCCTTTAACATTTTTTGGTCCTTTGGAGCCGGAAACCCTCATTTAGCTTGGGATCAGATGGGCCAGGTGGCATGAAACTGCACAGGGAAGATACCACATCGGATCTTCTTGACTGAAAGACCTCCGACTGAATTGTCGTGCAAAAGAGGCCAGCCACTTTTCTGATCTTCGACTGAAGGTGGGTTTCGTTTGAACAGTGAGTGACCAATCGCTGAGGCTCAGGTAGGGTGAAATCTACTTTTTTCTGTTTTAGATCAGGGACTTGATTGCATTTGTTCTGTTAGAGTTTTGTTAAAATTCAGGGACAGAAATATTGCTATCTTGTCATAGATCAGGAAAGCAGAATAAGTAGGCAGGTAGTCTGAAGGGACTATAAACACTTGGTGGTACCACATTAAAAACAGAAGGGTTACGTAACATTTAAAAAAGGTTAGAACAAAAACTAAAAAACCCCGAAGCCCACCGTTAACCGAAGACGCAAAATATATGCAATCACAACGCGCCGATAATGTTAGATACTATACAAAATGGGTTAATAAATATGAATTTGATGGGAAACTAGAAAGATCCTCACTTATCAAACTTATTAGACAACTAAAAACTGATTCTAAAGGTCAGGATAAAAAACAGCACAAATTAGGAGTTCCTCAGGCACACAGGTGGATTGAGGAAGTAAACCGAAGAGAACAAAAGAATAAAACTTCAAAAGCAATGTTTTTAGACAAAGAGGATAATAACTTAGTTATAGCATCAGCCCCTCTGCCCTCATCGGTCCCTCCACCCTCACCAGTTCCCTTACCAGAATATGAACAAACTGGCCTACATCCGCAATATCCAATTGTTGCTATAAAACCACTACCGTTTGTTAGAGATCCTATCGAGACTAGGTCTTGAACAAGTAATCTGAGAGGGGATATTGAATTATATCAAATGAATGGAAATTCAGGAGCTATGAGTGATGAAGAGATATGCCCACTCATAGAAGTACCAAATCCTCAGGCAGGATAAGAAGGGCAGGACCCAACTCTCTTAGTATACAGACCGTGGACACCAGAAGACATCCAGAAAGCCACAGAGGGAATTCCTCATCCAAAAGTTAATTTTAGAAAGTTCTTAGAAGACTTACAGGGCATGAGGTTAAGTTATCACTTAAACAGAGAGGAAGTAGAAAAAGTAGTCAGACAAATATTAGGTCCAGAGTGGCACGTGATCAGTGGCAACTGGAATCCCCGTGACGCTGCACTTATGCCCCTCCCACATAGCAGCGCAGAACTAGACAATAGAGTGAAAGGTCTGGCAGACCGAATCTCTGAGAAATGGAAGCCTAGGGCAGACTGGACTTGCATTAATCAATGCATCCAACAAGAAAGTGAAAATGTTGATAGATTATGCCAGATTGTTAGAATGTTTTAACAACCATTGTGGAATGCAGGTGCCTGAAGACCAGACACAAGATTCCCCACATGAGCAGCAGTTAAAGAATGCATTTTTAAAAGGCTGTATTGCACCCATAAGTAGTTTTATTACTAAACATATGGTAGACCATCATACAAGCAGACTATAATCACTGCTTGAATATGCTAGACATGCCGAAAGGCATTTTAACAACAAAAAGAAAAAGAAAGCCCAAGTATTTGCTGTGGAAGATGGAGAAGTTTATTTAGTACAGTCCGGACAAAAGGGCAAAAAGAATGCCCAGGGAAACAAACAATCTGATCAGCGATCAGAGGACTTTGAGGGGAGAAAGAAAAAAGGTGAGTGCTTTAAATGCAGGAAATGGGACACTTAGCAAGGGATTGCAAGAAAAATAAGAAGGCAGCAGTGGAGGGCAAAAATGATGAGGGTGAGGACTGACTATATGAAAGTCAAGAATGACTAGATAGGAATAATAAAAAAAGAGACAAATGAGAGTGTGATAGAAGGAGCAGAGAATGTGATAATAGAAGAAATAGAGGAAGTACAGGAAGCTACCGATAGTGAAGAAAATGAAATATTAGACCTAGCCTTATTGAGTTTAGAGCTCTATTTGGCTGACACAAAACCAGAAGTGACACTCCTGGTAGAAGGGAGGGAAGTCAAATTTCTCTGTGATTCAGGGGCATCACGAACCCTGGTACACCCCTCCAAACTACCAGAAAATTCAGAATCACATGACTTTATACTAGTGAAAGCAGCTAATGGACAGCTGTATCGTGAGCCTCTCTCCCATAACATTACAATAACAGATCCTGTTTCAGGATTAACCCAGAAAAGCAAAATTGTTGTTTCTGCAAAATGCCCAGTGAACCTTTTGGGCAGAGATCTTATGCAATTATTAGGTATAACAGTAGTTCCAACCATGCAGGGTATGGAAGCACAGCAACAAACTAATACCTTTGCAGTGCAAACAGAAAGTGAAACATTTTACTGGTACAGCCAGGACTTGGTTACGACCAGCCCTGGAGCAGTTACTGAAGAGTTAATGAATGTAGCTATCAGTAAGTTCCCCTCCCTTTGCACTGACATACAACACCTGTTGCACTGTACTCTGTATTATTGTAATACACCAGGACCTGACAAAGAATATGAACAATAATTATTTAGAAATCATGCAAACAGATTGGTACTGTGTAATCTATACTGGGACATGAAAGGAAACAGTATAGTTAGCTGTTCATTACCCCAGGAATTCTTTGCACTTTACAAATCGAATGTATTACCGCATGTTAGTTTAACTAAAGAAAAAGACTTAAAATGGGTAAACCTAGGAGAAAAAGTTACTAAATGGGAAAAGCAGACAGAATCAGAACTGTCAGAGCAGGGAGTACAAAGACAGAAATTAAACTGGATAACACAGACGCATCCAGCTGTACACTTGCAGTCCAGCGAAGACAGCTGAGAAACCCTCTTATTAGAAGAGGAAGAAAAAGCTTTGTTAGACATACCAGAAACACTCTGGTCAACAGGAAAATCAGATGTAGGACTTATTCGCACAGCAGGACCAGTTACTATCACGCCAAAGTCAACATATAGACCACAAAAGAGACAGTACCCCTTGAGAAAAGATGCAGAGGCAGGTATTAAACCTATCATAGCAGCTTTGCTTAAGAAAGGAATACTGGTGGAATCTCCTGCTTCACTATGTAACACACCCTTATTCCCAGTTAAAAAAGCAAACGGAGAATGGCGTATGGTCCAAGATTTACAAGCTGTAAATGATGCAGTAATAACAAGAGCACCTACGGTGCCAGATCTACACACCCTGTTGAATGATTTAAAACCTCAGCAAAAGTATTTTTCTGTGGTAGATATCAGCAATGCGTTCTTTTCAATTCCAATACACCCTGACGGCCAGTATTGGTTTGCATTTACATTTCAGGGGAAGCGGTATACATATACACGACTACCACAGGGCTATAGTGAAAGCCCAACAATATTCTCGCAAGAGATGGCAAGTAATTTAGCAGGATTTACCCCACCGAGAGGTAGTCAAATTTTACTTTATGTTGATGACATCCTGCTGGCCGCCCCCACCCAGCAAGATTGTAAGGAAGATACTATAGCATTATTAAAATTTTTAGCAGCTGTAGGATACAAAGTAAGCAAAAATAAATTGCAGCTTTGGAGAAAACAAGTGAAATACCTTGGATATGTAATTTCCAAAGATGGCAGGATATTAGATGAGGACAGAAAAGTAGCAATCTTACAAGCACCAAAACCTACAACCAAGAAGGAAATGACGTCCTTCCTGGGTACGATTTTGTCGGAGCTGGATCCCAAACTATGCTTTGGAATCTGCACCTTTAACCAACCTGATTTTTAAGAAGCCTATAGCAGCACAAGATTTAATACAATGGACACCAGAAGCAGAATTAGCTTTCTGCAAACTGAAACAATTGATAGCATCATCATTAGTTTTAGGATTACCAAATTATCACAAACGTTTTTTCCAAACTGTAGATTCCAAGCAAGTTTATATGACATCAGTGTTGACTCAACAGCATGGGGACAAGCAACACCCCATTGTTTATTATTCATCACAACTGGACCCAGTGGCGCGGTCTCTACCCCACTGTGTACAAGCAGTCGTTGCAGCTGCAATGGCAGTACAGGCTTCAGCCTCAGTAGTGTTATTCCACCCTCTCACATTGAGAGTGCCTCATGCAGTCGAAATTATTTTACTGCAAGAAAAAGTAGCATATCTTTCCCTTGCTAGGCATCTTTCTTGTATGACTATATTGCTGAGCCAACCTCACATGACAATCGAACGATGTACAACTTGAATCCATCTACCTTGCTCCCAACTCCTGTGGATGGCACACCCCATAGCTGCCTGCAGGTAATTGAGCAAAAGACACTGCCCAGAAAAGACCTCATGGATGTTCCCTTGGATGATGCCGAGGTGACATATTACGTGGACAGCTCATGCAAAAAGAGTCCTACAGGACAGAACCTAACAGGATATGCAGTAGTTACTGATACTGAGATTGTAGAAGCAAAACCTTTACCACATAGCTTACCTGCACAAGCAGCAGAATTGATTGCCTTGACACGGGCATGTACCTTAGCGAAGGGTAAAAGCATAAACATTTTTACAGACAGCCAGTATGCTTTTTCTACTGTACACGTTTTTGCACAGCAGTGGAAGAATCGAGGAATGGTGACATCTACTGGCAAACCGATTAACCATGCACAGTTTATTTTAGATTTGTTAGAATCTATTCAGTTACCTCAGAAAGCAGCTATTTGTAAATGCATAGCTCACACAAAACAACAAGATAGGATTTCAAAAGGCAATGCAAGAGCTGACACAGCTGCAAAGCAAGCAGCCTCAGAAGCATTTCTTTTGAATGAGGAATTACAACCTTCTGAGATTTTAGACTTAGAAATGTTGAAAACAATGCAGACACTTACTACACAAGCTGAGAAACAAAAATGGAAAAGACGAGGAGCAATTCTCGAGAAAGGGCTGTACATCTCCAAAGAGGGAAAACTGATATTACCATCTAATTTATTTAGATATGCAGCTTTGTTGAGCCATGGGCAGAGCCATGTCTCAACAGGGGGGATGGTACAGTTAGTGAATCGGGTATTCGCTACGTACGGATTTACAAACTACACTAAAAACTTTTGCCTGTCATGCCACACTTGTAATAAACATCATGCACATGGGGCATTAAAGCCCAAGCAAGGGAGTTTCCCTACACAACCGTATCCGTTTCATACTATCTGTATGGATTTCATAGAATTGAGCAAATGTGAAAACAAAAAGTACTGCCTTGTCATTGTGGATATGTTCTCCAAATGGGTGCAGGCCTTTCTGACTAGTAAACCAGATGCAGCCACTGTTGCAAAGACCCTAGTTAAAGAAATTATTCCTAGATTTGGCATACCGGAAAGGATCTACAGTGACAATGGTACACATTTCATTAACGAAACTATACAGCAACTGAGCCGGTATTTTGGGATTTCTTTAAAACATCACTGTGCATATCACCCTCAATCTGCAGGGTTGGTGGAGAGGCACAATGGAGTTTTAAAGAATAAACTTAAGAAACTCATGGCTGAGATGAAAAAGAACTGGGTGTACTGTCTGCCCCTGGCACTGTTGAGCATGAGAACTGTTCTGAATGCAAAAGGATTGACACCTTTTGAAAAATGTTAGAAAAATGTGTATTTGAATACATGAGAAATGCTAGTTTAAAAGTGAAGTAGTATATAATGCATTTTATTCTATTAATCATATAGTAGTAAAATTAGTTCATGTCTAAATGTGAAGTAGTTTTGAAACTGCAGTGTGGCTTGAAGCAAAAGCTGATCCCTGACCCTGACAGAATGCTAGCTTAGCAAGTTTTAATGTTTATGCTTTTCACAAGTGATTATCTGCTGGGTCAGGAAATTACATGTGTAAAATAATGAAATCTTCTGCTCTTCCTGTAAGAATGAGATGGCCTTGTATATGTGTTACTTAGATATCACGCAGCTGTGTGAGAAAGTGTAACAGAACAAAGACGTATTAAAAGACTGAAGCTGCTATTGTATTCAAACTGATATGAAACCTTGAACAAGTAACTTTACAGAAAGACATTATGACTGACCAGCTGGATAGCAAGGCCGTATTGTATCTAAAGGAAAAGTTTTTTTTAAATGTACAGCATCAGCAAACTTAATGAATGTAGAATTGTAAGCTAAAGTGATGTAGATGCCCTGTGACGTATCACGTCAGTAAGGTGGGCATAGCTAAATGTTAAACCTATATAAAATTGTGTGCTTCCTGTTTCATGTCAGACAAAATTCTGTACTTGTATGGTTTTTTTGCCTCCTGGTGTACACTAGTAAACTTTTGAATCTGAACCTCCTGTGTATTGAATTTTTGATTTTATTTAACAGTTTGGTCCTTTTGAGATGGAATTCCCTTAGTAAGCTGCAGATCAGAGTGTATCGGTGGTCGAATACTGCGCAAGAGAAGTTACCGAAATGTTTCTTCTTGAGTGAAAAGACCTCCGACTGAATTGTCGTGTGTAAAGAGGCTGGCCACTTTCTGATCTGTGGCCGAAGAGCGAAATTTTAATGTTTTTCAAAACCAGGAGGCTCAGGTAGGAAGAATTTGCCTTTTTTCTGTTTTAGATCAGGGACTAGGTTACAGTATATTGTTGTCAAGATTTGTTTTTGCAGATCAGGGACAAAAGGAAGTACTGTATATTTTGTCATAGATCAGGGTAACAGAATAAGGTAGACAGTTATTCTAGATAAACTGTAAACAGGAACTAAGAAATTGACATCACGTGATAAAAAAGCATTACATAACATTTTCTTTGACATGGGTAATCAGTGCACTAAAACCTCGCGAGATCCGTCCCTAACCGAAGATGCAAAATACATGCAATTGCAGCATTCTGATAACATTAGGTATTATACGAAATGGGTTAATAAGTATGAATTTGATGGTAAACTAGATAAACCTTCACTGGTTAAACTCCTTAAACAGCTTAAATCTGATGCAGGAGGTCAGGCAAAAAAGCAACGCCAACTAGGCATTCCTCAAGCACTTAGGTGGATTGAGGAAGCAAATCGTAGAGAACAGAAGCTTAAAAATTCAAAAACATTATTTTTAGACAAAGAGGATAATAACTTGGTAATAGCGACAGCTCCTCCTCCCTTACCCCCTCCCTTACCCTTTTCAGGATATGAAGCGAGTGGACAGGCTGGTCCACCTCCGCGTTATCCTGAAATTTCAGTAAGACCACAACCATTTGTTAGAGATCCTATTGAGACTAGGTCCTGAACACATAGAACACATAGGGACACAGAATCATACCAGATAGAGAGGAATCTATAGGATGAGAGTGAGGAAGAAATATGCCCACTTATAGAAGTCCCAAATCCTCAAGCAGGACAGGAAGGGCAAGACCCAACACTCTTAGTATATAGACCATGGACACCAGAAGACATCCGGAAGGCTACTGAGGGAATCCCCCATCCGAAAGTTAATTTTACGAAATTTTTAGAAGATTTA
Source organism: Protopterus annectens (assembly GCF_019279795.1). Taxonomy (NCBI): domain Eukaryota; kingdom Metazoa; phylum Chordata; order Ceratodontiformes; family Protopteridae; genus Protopterus; species Protopterus annectens. The sequence continues at coordinate 1,551,612,687 of NC_056744.1, read as the reverse complement.
CAAGGCATGAGGTTAAGTTACCACTTGAATGGGGAAGAAGTAGAAAAAGTAGTAAGACAAATTATAGGTCCAGATTGGCACATGATTTGTGGCACCTGGAATCCTCATAATGCAGAACTTAGGCCACTCCCACATAGTGACGCAGAATTAGACAACAGAGTAAAAGGTCTGACAGACCGAATCTCTGAGAAATGGAAACCTAGAGCAGACTGGACTTGCATTAATCAATGCATACAACAGGAAAATGAGACAATAGATGGATATTATGCTAGATTATTAGAATGTTTTAATAATCATAGCGGTATATCGGTTCCTGAGAACCAAACAAATGATTCCCCGTATGAGCAACAATTAAAAAATGCATTTTTGAAAGGTTGCATTGCACCTATTAGTAGCTTCATTACTAAGCATATGATAGATCGTCGAACAGGGAGGCTACAAGCCTTACTCGAATACGCTAGACATGCTGAGAGACATTTTAATAGCAAAAATAAAAAGAAGGCGCAAGTCTTCACTGCTGAAGACGGAGCCGAAGTATTTGTATTACAGTCAGGTAAAAAGGGCAAGAAAAAGAATGCCCAGGGAAACAAACAGTCTGACAAATGATCAGAATATTTTGAAGAAAGGAAAAAGAGAGGTGAATGCTTCAAGTGCGGGAAAAAAGGGCATCTAGCAAGGGATTGTAGGCAAAACAAGAAGGTAATTACAGAAGATAAAGGAGATGAGGACTGACTATATGATAGTGAGGATACATCAAGTGAAAGTCAGAAATCATCAGGAAAAGTTAATAAACAGAAAGCAAATGTAAATGTGATAGAAGGAGTAGAGGAAGTGCAAATAGATATGGAGGATGAAGAAAGTGAAATTTTGGACTTAGCATTATTGAGTTTAGAGCTCTACTTGGCAGATACGAAACCGGAAGTTACACTTCTGGTGGAGGGAAGGGAAGTCAAATTCCTGTGTGACTCAGGAGCGTCACGGACTTTGATACACCCCTCCAAGTTACCAGAACATTCAGAATCACCTGATTTTATACTAGTAAAAGCCGCAAATGGACAGCTATACAGGGAACCACTTTCCCATGATATAGCAATAACTGACCCTGTTTCAGGTATGACCCAGAGAAGTAAAATAGTTGTGTCTGCAAAGTGTCCAGTAAAGCTATTGGGCAGGGACCTTATGCAGATATTTGGCATAGCAGTAGTTCCAACTGTACAAGGTATGGAGACACAGTGACAAATGGATACCTTTGTAGTGCGATCGGAGGGTGAAACCTTTTATTGGTACAGCCAGGACCTAGTCACGACTGGTCCAGGGGCAGTGACCGAGGAGCTGATGAATGTAGCTATCAGTAGAGCCCTCTCCCTTGACACTGATCAACAGCATTTGTTACACTGTACTCTATACTACTGTACCACACCAGGACCTGATAGAGAGTATGAGCAAGAACTGTTTAGAAATCATGCAACTAGATTGGTTTTGCGTACTCTGTACTGGGATGCTGAGGGGAACAGTGTAGTTAGCTGTTCATTACCTCAAGAATTCCTTGCATTGTATAGATCAAATCGGTTGCCACATGTCAGTTTGACAAAGAACAAAAGTATTAAATGGGCAGATTTAGGAGAAAAAGTAACAAGATGGGAGAAACAGACTGATTTAGAACCATCAGAACAAGGGATACAAAAACAAAAACTGAATTGGTTGACACAGACACATCCAGCTGTACACTTGCAATCTAGCGCGGACAGCTGATTAGCATTTTTATTAGAAGAAGAAGAAAAGACCTTATGTGAAATTCTGACAACCCTCTGGTCAACAGGCAAGTCAGATGAAGGACTTATTCGAACAGCAGGACCAGTTACAATAACCCCAAAGTCAGCTTTCAGACCACAGAAAAGACAATACCCTTTGAGAAAGGATGCAGAAATAGGAATTAAGCCTATAATAGCAGCATTACTCAAAGAAGGAGTACTGGTAGAATCTCCTGATTCACCATGCAATACACCCCTATTTCCTGTTAAAAAAGCAAATGGGGAATGGTGGATGGTACAAGATTTACAAGCTGTAAATAATGCAGTAATACCTAGAGCACCTACGGTGCCAGACCCACATACTTTGTTAAATGATTTAGAACCGCAACAGAAGTATTTCTCTGTGGTAGATATTAGCAATGCTTTCTTTTCAATACCTATACATCCTGATAGTCAATATTGGTTTGCATTTACATTTACAGGGTAAAAGGTATACATATACTCGACTACCACAGGGATATTGTGAGAGCCCAACAATTTTTGCACAAGAAATGGCTAGCAACCTGGCAGGATTTACCCCACCGGGAGGTAGTCAAATTCTACTTTATGTAGATGACATCTTGCTAGCAGCCCCCACCCAGCAGCAGTGCAGGGAGGATACTGTAGCATTATTGAAATTTTTAGCAATACAAGGACACAAAGTAAACAAAAGTAAGTTACAACTTTGGAGAAAACAAGTTAGATACCCTGGATATGTAATATCCAATGAAGGTAGAATACTAGATGAGGAAAGAAAAACAGCGATTTTGCAAGCACCCAAACCAACAACCAAGAAAGAAATGATGTCTTTCTTAGGTACAACTAATTTTTGTCAGAGCTGGATACCAAATTATGCTTTGGAATCTGCTCCACTGACTGATTTGATATATAAGACACCAATGGCAGCACAAGATTTCTTGCAATGGACAACTGAAGCAGAAACGGCTTTCTGCAAGTTGAAGCAGTTGATAGCTTCTTCATTAGTTTTAGGACTTCCAAATGATCACAAACGATTCTTTCAGACCATAGATTGTAAGCAAGGATATATGACGTCAGTATTGATGCAACAACATGGGGACAAGCAACACCCCATAGCCTACTATTCATCACAGTTAGACCCAGTGGCGCGATCTTTGCCTCACTGTGTACAAGCAGTTGTTGCAGCCGCAATGGCAGTGCAGGCTTCGGCCTCAGTGGTGTTATTCCACTCTCTCACATTGAGAGTGCCTCATGCAGTTGCAATAATTTTACTGCAAGAGAAAATGGCATACCTTTCTCCTGCTAGACATCTTTCATGTATGACTATACTGCTGAGCCAACCTCATATGACAATTGAACGATGTACGACATTGAATCCATCAACATTACTTCCAACTCCTGTGGAGGGCACACCACACAGCTGCCTGCAGGAAATTGAACAGTTAGCTTTACCTAGACAAGATCTTACAGATATGCCCTTGGATAATGCCGAGGTGACATATTACGTGGACGGCTCATGCAGAAGGGGTCCTACAGGGAAGAATCTGGTGGGATATGCAGTAGTTACAGACACTGAAATTTTAGAAGCTCAATCCTTACCACACAACTTATCTGCACAAGCAGCGGAATTGATAGCTTTGATGAGAGCATGTACTTTAGCAAAAAACAAGTGTGTGAACATATATACTGATAGTCAGTATGCTTTTTCTACAGTACATGTATTTGCACAACAATGGAAAAATTACATATGGATACATAAACTACACAAAAAAAATTGTGCAGCTTGTCATACTTGTAACAAGCACCATGCACAAGGAGCATTTAAAACCAAGCAAGGAAGTTTTCCTATACCACCATACCCATTCCATACTATCTGTATGGATTTCATAGAATTGAATAAATGTGAAGGGAAGAAGTTTTGTTTAGTTATTGTAGACATTTTTTTCCTAAATGGGTAGAAGCTTTTCCAACCAAAAACCCGGATGCAGCAACAGTGGCGAAAGCCCTGATAAAAGAAGTAATCCCTAGATTTGGCATTCCGGAGAGGATTTATAGTGACAATGGCACACATTTTGTGAATCAAACGATTCACCAGCTTTGGAGATTTTTTGGTATCTCCTTGAAGAACCATTGTGCTTACCACCCACAGTCAGCAGGACTGGTGGAAAGGTACAATAGTACCCTAAAGAACAAGTTAAGGAAGCTAGTAGAAGAGACCCAAAAGAATTGGATATACTGTCTGCCTTTAGCACTGCTGAGTATGAGAACGGTTCCAAATGCAAAGGGTTTGACTTCCTTTGAAATGATTTTTGGGAGAGCATATTTTGTGCCTCAGTGGAAAGCTCTCATGCCTGCAGAGCAGGAGGCTGACAGTTCGTTAGCAGAATATATGAAGAAATTGTTAATGAATAAGTCTGTTTTGCAGTTTAACTCTCTTTCAGATAAGGAACAGACCAGACTGGTGGAAACAGTCGTAAGCCCTGGAAGTTGGGTGTGGCTGAAAGTGACAAAAAGAAAAAACTGGGCAAGTCCAAAGTGGGAAGGTCCATACCAGGTTCTGTTGGCAACGCCTACTGCAGTTAGACTGGCCGAGAGGATGTTCTGGGTTCATTTGACGCATTGTAAACCGGTAAAGAACTTTCAACTTGATAAAAACTTTGAGACTGATACACAACCAGACCAAGATGGCCAAAAATAAAGCGAATAGAAGTTTAAATCAACCCCAGAGATGTTGCATAATCATTTTGTTGTGTGTACATTTATTAACTGTAATTGTGACAATTTTCCTCTTGCTGTGGTTCATCCTGCACACAACCACACAAGTGAAAGTGGGAAGGCGTGATGAAACGTCTATAGACTGGCATCCAAATTTTAACACATACCTGGCCATGAAACGTGTGTATGCAGAGACTATGAACATTTCAAATTGCTGGGTTTGTACAGCTATACCAACAGCATATGGAGGACTGGTAATGTCTGCTGTCCCTTTGGGGATAAATGAGACTTGGGAGAATTTACTTTTCAACACAGGGACTGTGAGATCACAGGACAAAATAGCTTTATTTTTACCTGTCACACAAAAAGGAGTTGTATGTTTCTACAAAAATGACACCCTCCAGGTAGGCTGGAGCAATTGCAATATAACCATATCTTACTGATGTTATATCAAGAATAGTAATGGCAATACTTTTTTCAATACTAATTATGACTCGTATTTAAACTCATTGAAAACGACTATGAGTGACATTCAAAAAAATCCAGTTTTGTTTAAACAATTGTCAGTTATAGATCAAAAAATGTTTCATGCAGGGCTAATGCGTATTAGTACTAAAGTAGAAAACTGTTATTTTATTTGTGGGAAAAAGGCATATAAATGGTTACCTGAGAATTGGTCCGGCAGTTGTTTTTTGGGTTACTTGGTTCCGGCAATAAGACATACTGCAGAATTACCTTTGGGTAAGATACGAAATGTAAGGGAAACAGCTTGAAAATCCGAAGGTCCAGTTAAGAAACTAGTGAATCCAGTTGGGAAGATCGAAGCTGGTTGGAAAGACCATAATTCAGTAAAAGACAAAAGTGAATTGACTCATATGGACTTCAGTGACAGTGTTATATCCTGGGCAGGAATACTCCCAGCTTATGGAGCAGTCAAATCGATCTGGGAGCTGAGGAAGTTGTCGAAACTTCTCGAAGTAATGAGTAATGCAACTTTTTCTGCCCTAGCATTGGTGACTGATGAACTGAATGCAATGAGAACTGTTGTGCTAAAAAATCAGATGGCTCTTGACTTCACCCTAGCGGCGAGAGGTGGTACGTGTGCGCTTATCAAAGAAGAATGCTGTGCTTTCATCCCTGACAATCGCCACGAGATAAATAATCACCTAGAGGTAATTCAGCAAGTATCAGCCATGACTGAACCAGGCCCAAACCCACTGACGGACTTTTTCCAGAATCTATTTGGTGGTGGGGTTCCATCCTAATGAATATTCTGATTGCCATTTGTGTGGGTATACTCCTAATAGGGGCATGTGTTTGCTGTGGAATTCCCTGCATGAAAAGATTAATCAAAGATTTTGTTGATGTATTTGTTACTGAAACCTTCTACCAAGATATTGAAATTGAAAGATTGATTTCAGATGACGCTTTCTCTGAAGTATAGATTAAATGACTCACCTAGCTGAAAATCCTGAGCGGAAAAGGCTAGGAGATGAAATAACACTATGCATACTTCAAAATAGAATAAAAAGTATTAATAGGGGGAAAATGTTAGAAAAATGTGTATTTGAATACATGAGAAATGCTAGTTTAAAAGTGAAGTAGTATATAATGCATTTTATTCTATTAATCATATAGTAGTAAAATTAGTTCATGTCTAAATGTGAAGTAGTTTTGAAACTGCAGTGTGGCTTGAAGCAAAAGCTGATCCCTGACCCTGACAGAATGCTAGCTTAGCAAGTTTTAATGTTTATGCTTTTCACAAGTGATTATCTGCTGGGTCAGGAAATTAAATGTGTAAAATAATGAAATCTTCTGCTCTTCCTGTAAGAATGAGATGGCCTTGTATATGTGTTACTTAGAGATCACGCAACTGTGTGAGAAAGTGTAACAGAACAGAGACATGCATTAAAAGACTGAAGCTGCTATTGTATTCGAACTGATATGAAACCTTGAATAGATAACTTTACAGAAAGACATTATGACTGACCAGCTGGATAGCAATGTCGTATTGTATCTAAAGGAAAAGTTTTTTTTTAAATGTACAGCATCAGCAAACTTAATGAATGTAAAATTGTAAGCTAAAGTGATGTAGATGCCCTGTGACATATCACGTCAGTAAGGTGGGCATAGCTAAATGTTAAACCTATATAAAATTGTGTGCTTCCTGTTTCATGTCAGACAAAATTCTGTACTTGTATGGTTTTTTGCCTCCTGGTGTACACTAGTAAACTTTTGAATCTGAACCTCCTGTGTATTGAATTTTTGATTTTATTTAACAAAAAGATTTTTGGGAGAGCCTACTATATACCTCAGTGGAAACCTCTCATGCCTGCAGACCAGGAAGCAGATTGGACACTTGTAGAATACATGAGAAATATGCTGAATAACAAACACCTTTTACAGTTTAATTCTGTTTCAGATAAAGACCAGACCAAACCATCTGAAGTGGCAGTAGCCCCAGGCACGTGGGTCTGGGTGAAGACGATCAAGAAAAAGAACTGGACGACTCCAAAGTGGGAAGGTCCGTATCAAGTACTGCTGAGCACGCCCACAGCAGTCAAGATTGCGGAACATTCATCTTGGATTCATTTGACACACTGTAAACTTGTCAAAAACTTTGAACTTGATAAAAACCTTGCTGATACACAACAGCAGTAAAATGACAAGACCCAGAGATAACAGATATGCTGAGCAACTTCAGCAGTGTTGCATATTTATCTTGATAACTGTATTAATGACAATGTTCTTTTTGCTGTGGCTTTTGCTGTGGCCTTTCTTTTCTTCAGCCACACCAGCTAGACTGAACAAATGTGATTCAACACTCATAGACTGGCATCCGAACTTTAACACTTACCAAGCAATCAAATATGTGTATGCTGAGAATTTTAATGTTTCGAATTGTTGGATTTGCACAGCTATACCAACAGCATACTGGGGATTATTGATGGCTGCTGTCCCCCTAGGGGTCAATGAGACCTGTGAAAACTTGATTTTTGATACTACACCTGTAAAATCTAGAGACAAAATTGCATTATTTTTACCTGTTACACAAACAGGAATTGTATGTTTCTTTAAAAATGACACGATTCAAGTGTGTTGGAGTAAATGTAATGTGACGATTTGTTATAAGTGTTATATTAAACCTAAGAATGCTAAAAATACAGAAACAATTTGTGATGCATATTATGACTCATATTTTGAGTCCATGCATAAAACTGTCAGGGATATACAACATAATCCTGTTCTTTTAAAGCAACTGTCTATTATAGATAAGAAAATGTTTCATGCAGGGAAAGTGTATATCAATACTAAGGTAGAAAATTATTATTTTATATGTGGGAAAAAGGCATACAAATGGTTGCCTGAGAATTGGTCCGGCAGTTGTTTTTTGGGTTACCTGGTCCCGGCCATATGACACACTACAGCTTTGCCTCATGGGAGAATTCGAAACATCAGAGACGTTGCAAAGAAACCTGAAAATCCAATCAAGAAACCTGAGAATCCGATGGGACAGATCGTAGCAGGCTGGAGAAACCATAACTCCATGAAAGATAAGAGTAAACTAGCACACATGGACTTGAGTGACATTATCATATCCTGGGCTGGCATAGCCCCTGCATATGGCGCAGTTAAATCAATTTGGGAACTGAGAAAACTATCCAAACTTCTCGAGGTCATGAGCATTGCAACTTTTTCTGCTCTTGAATTAATGACTGATGAACTGAATGCAATGAGAACTGTGGTACTGCAAAACCGCATGGCTCTCGACTTCACCCTCGCGGCGAAAGATGGTACGTGCGCTTTAATCAAAGATGAGTGCTGTTAGTTCATTCCTGATAATAAACATGAGATCAATGATCATTTGGAGGTGATTAAGCAAGTGTCTGACATGGACAGGCCAGGCCCGAACCCACTGACGGACTTTTTCCAGAATTTGTTTGGGGGGTGGGGTTCCATCCTAATGAACATCCTGATTGCCATTTGTGTGGGATTACTTTTGTTAGGAGCATGTATTTGCTGTGGTATTCCCTGCATGAAAAAATTAATCAAAGATTTTATAGACATGTCAGTTTCTGAGACTTTGTATCAAAGTACTGAAATTGAAGAACTATTGAAAAAGGAAACACTTTCATAAGTTTAAACTGAATGACTCTCTTAGCTGCAAATCCTCAGAGGAAGAGGTTAGGAGAAAAAACAAACTGTTTATGCTTTTGAAATAGAATAAAAAGTATTAACAGGGGGAAATGTTAGAAAAATATGTATTAACATATGTGTGTAGAGCTTATTTTAAACAAGGGAAGATTAACACGTTTTTATTCTATATGCAGCATTAGTTCTGTTTTAAACTGAAGACATGCTTTTCTGAAATTGTGCTTTCTGACACTGCAAGATGCACTCTGACCTAGTTTGCTAGCACAGCAAAATACATGTTTATGCTTTGGAAATGTACTGAGAAGCAGGTGATTTTCTGCTAGGTCAGGAAATTAAATAAAGAATAATAATAATTTCTGTAGATCCATTCATTATGAACAATAAGCTATGTTCATGCTAATGAAAAGTGCACAAGTTGCAAGAAAGTTAGATACTATAAACAATGAACTACTTTAGGAATCTGTACTTGCATTGTGCTCGAATTAGCCATAGTACTTAGACTTGTAACATCACATAGCAAGAAAGTTATAACTGACCGGTGGTCATCAAGGCCATCCTGTTTACTGAAAAGTCTATTTTAAACTTTGTAGAGTCAGCTGAAAACGTGTGAAAGATCTGTAAAGTAACAGAATTGTGAACTAGTGATCTGCTACATCAGTCGTAGTGGGCAATGTCTTGAAGGAAAGGTATAATAACTGTGACACTTCCTGATTTTAGTCAGACAAACTCTGTATCTGCATTTTTTGTCTCCTTGTGCAAGAATAAAGATACCTGAACTGAACCTTATGCTTTTGGTCTTTGAAGTATTTCCTTTAACAATAAGCCAAAAGAATTGGTAGTGAGGGGATACTAATTGAAGACTGGGAACTAAAAAAAGGAGGATGTTTCAGGTAAATGGGTGGACCTAGTTAATAAAATAAAATAAAATGAGAAGATCCCAGAATCATGGAAAAAAGCAATTATCTCAGTTATATTTAAAGAAGAGAAGGATCAGAGGCTTCCAGCCTCATGTAGACCAATTATGGTGTCTTATATAGACCAGTTTTGGTGTTGCACCATGGCTACAACTGCATATTGATACAAGCATAAAGGTTAGTAAGGATCTAGCCTAATTTAATACATGGGGATCAAACTACATTTGCAGCAAAAAAATAGATAATCTGATGAACTCATTTTGCTGCTACAAGTGATACAAATGAAACAAAGTGAACTGGCTCTAATTTTGTTTGATGTAGAAAAGACATTTGAAAGTGTTAGATGGGGATGTTTATTAGAGGCAATTAAAAGGAGAGGAGAGAGTTTCCAGAATAGAGATGATAAAAAATATATGAGGAGCTAAAGAAAAGGTAAACAAAAGAGCAAGACAATCAGGAAAAAATAAAAATATAAATGCAGAACTAGACAGGGTTGCCCAATCCCCCCCCCATTATTATTTGCCCTGAATGTACAACCTTTGGCAGAATCAATAAGGTCTAATGTTGGAGTATTTATAGGGGAGCTGAGAAGAATATTTCATTGTACAGAGATGGTATGTTGCTCACATTAGTAAATTATAAGGATGACATAGCAACAGTCAGAGAATATTACACAAATTTCATGAGAGATCAGGTTATAAGATAAACCAAGGAAAAAAATCAGGGTGGTAATTATAAGCAGATGAGGGGAGGAGAGAAGATGAGTAACTTCTAGTAATGATGACAAAGAAGATAAAGTATCTATGAATAAGAATCAGACAGACAGTAGAAGAAACAAGAGGAGCACTTATGAAGGAGTGTACAGGAAGGTGAGGAATCAAATAGCTAAATGGAAGTTTGTAAACTTAGACTTATGTCACAGTATTCAGATACTCCAGATGTGTTTCACACTCCAATTTATATACACACGCCAAGCATTTTGGAATCTGCTGGGAAATGATCTATTAAATAAAATGAAGCCGTTAACTAAGGAATATGTATGGGAAGGAAGGAAACCTAGAGTGGTTTTGGAGGTAATGACAAACAATAGACAGAGGGAGGTGGGGAACCTATGACATGAAAGAAGAACTAAAAGCATGGCTAATAACGAACATAGTAAGGATGGTGGATATAGACAGAGCCAAAGCTGGCTCATCTAATGCCTGGTGCTCATTCCCACTGTAGCACCTCACCACCTCAGCTCTTAAGTAAGAAAAGCCTTCAACTTACCCTGTAGCAAGCTGATTAGCACCTTCTCCTTCATCAGCTTCCTACAGCAGACCCACACCCTCTCACTCAGTTTTTCAGTGAAAAGCAAACAAAAAAAAAAAAACACTTTGATGCAAATGTACCAATCATCTTCTTACTTTACTCAGTTCTTCAGTAAAGAGAAAAAAAGGAAAAGGGGAAAAAAAGCTGATACTAGCAAGAATGAAGGAAATGAACTTCTGCCCCCTAATGCTTTGTGTCTGAGGCACTTGCCCCGTTTGCCCCACCCTTGCTACACTATAGACTACAATGCAGATTGGAATTAAATAACAATACAGAAAGAAAAAAAGTCCTTAAAAGAAGGTAGGGATATTACAGAGATTATGTCTGAGGTCCCAGCCAAGGAGCTGGACCTACCTTGGATGAAAGAAATGCAGCAGGAGTTCTGAAAGATATGGCAGGAAGGAGAGGAAATTAATGAAAAGTAAGAATCGTACACATAGGTAGAATGTGGGAAGACATAGAAAGAAGCATAAAGTCCCACTGTAGGTGGGAGGGGTCCTACTTATCCAACCTTTCTTCAAGCAGGCTGGGTGAAAGGAAAAAAACAAGCAATGAAAATGGATAAAATAATCTCAGAGAATGTTCCTATGAGTTATCCAGCACATATATCAAACGCCAGCTGTACTCCACAAATGATGCACTGGAGTCTTAGATAAGGTTTTATATATCTTTATTTTAAGATAAATCAAAATAACGATCTGCAAAATCTTATTTAAAAAGTAGAAAGGTTACAATAACATGGAGATAGGGAAAGAGTCAACAACAAATAAATACTGGGATCAAATACATATTGGAGGAAGGTTAAAAACTTGGCAAGAGTTAAGAGATGAGTTTCACTTAGAAAGAGCAGTATAATGGGAATAAGTGAGGATAGGAAATCAGTGGAGTAAGAGTGAAAAGGAAAGGAGTGAGACAATACAGACTCCATGTTTACTTTAAGAAATAGAAGCACAATGATAAGAATGGAGGGTTAGTGAACTGGATAAAAATGGTTATTCAAAAAGAGAGGGAACAAGGAAGAAGAGAAGGGAGAGTTACTGAACTGGATAAAAACAGTTATTCAAAAAGAGAGGGAACAAGGAAGAAGATGAGAAGGGAGGGTTACTGAACTGGATAAAAATGGTTATTCAAAAAGAGAGGGAGCAAGGAAGAAGATGATGAGAAGGGAGGGTTACTGAACTGGATAAAAATGGTTATTCAAAAAGAGAGGGAACAAGGAAGAAGAAGATGAGAAGGGAGCGTTACTGAACTGGATAAAAACAGTTATTCAAAAAGAGAGGGAACAAGGAAGAAGATGATGAGAGGGGAGGGTTACTGAACTGGATAAAAACGGTTATTCAAAAAGAGAGGGAACAAGGAAGAAGATGATGAGAAGGAAAATCAGGGGAGCAAATTTCAGAGAAAGAATGGGGGAAAAAGTATAGCTGCCAAGATAGACTAAAGCTCATAAATTCAGGATATTTGCATGGAAGTGCTTATATGTCTATTTTTATTATCCAATGAAACTGGTAAATATTCCACTCAATAGTTGAAAAATGCTGGAGGTGTGATAAAGAGGGGGGACACAGTCACAATTTTTGGAAATGTAACAGTTTGGGGGAGTATAAAAAGTTGAGATAATTACTAAAGGAAAAGTGATTAAGAGAAAATATGATGACAAAGAAAGTGTTTCTCCTGGGAATGAATATTGGATAACAGTAAAGAAAAGATGGGCCTAATTATGACAATGGCAAAGAAAGCAATGACAAAAGAAAATAAATGGAAGAAACAATAGTCTGAGGAGAGGGAAACACACAGACTAATGATACGTCTGCTTGAAGAATAAAGGGAAGTGGGAAGGAAGACATTATGAAGATTTAAAGAAAAATGGAAGGGAAAGATACTAAAAGAGAATTAAAATAGATAGAAACAAGACTGTGCCACAGACAGGTAAGGGGAAGAAAATAAGGTAAGTTTGTATATAGTTAAGGCACTCAGTAGGGAGGAAATTTTGGAAACATGCATGATGAGGACACTATAAATGGTAAAAAGTTTTGAGTAAAATTGAAAAGAAGGTAACTGTGGAGATGGGGGAATGAGGTACACCCAAAATGTTAATAAAGGATATCCTAGAGAAAGGTCCCTCCACTATAGGCAAGACAGAAATATGCACCAAGCAGGAGGGATATATGTATATATGTACATATGTGTAGATGTGTAAGCAAAAATTAAACATGAAGGTTATAAAAGAGGAAAAGGAGCAGGGGAATAGAAAAGACATGTCATGTATAGGTTGGATTAAATGGGGCAGTATACCAAATACTACAAAAATACTAGCACAATAAGGAAGTTTAGGTGCAAGATGGCAGAAGGCGGCATCTTACATAGCTTAAATAAAGGTAGTATAATTGAATTCTGAAAGGAGGGGGAAATAAGAGAAGTTTGTTTCAGTAATGATGCCCCGACATTAGATTCTGTTTGGCCTCTGGCAGCTACAAACATGTAAAGTTATAGAAAAAATAAGATAAAATGGAAAAGTACAGTTGTGTGTACACGTACTATAAATGTAGATGTTCGAGTGTATTCACTGTTGCAGTCATTACATTTGGGTTATCTGTTGCAGTAGCCCTCAGTCGGCATGATTAACAACGTCTTGGGTCCTGCGTCGGTTGCTTACTCTTCTTCCTTGACATCAGGGGTATAAAACTTGCAGCCGACACCATTACATCAGTTTTTTTCTTACCCCAGATGTCAGGTCCCCCTAATGGGAAGAAATTAATTATATAAATAAAAAGTTATACCTCTAACAAAAAAGCAAATACACCAAATAGCTTTTAAGCATAGTAAAAGAAAGTAGAGGCATAGGCAAAGAAGTCAGGGGCCTGGAGAGAAGGTAACTAGGACTGCAACAGTGAATACACTCAAAAACTACATTTATGGTAAGTGTACACAACTGTACTATGTTCTTCATGCTTCACTGTTGCAGTCATTACATCTGGGTAGATTCCCAAAGCTAAGATTGGGAGGAGGATTTTAAATAGCATTAAGACCAGCTATAAGGCCATACAAAACTACAGTGGCAAAGCCAGCTCTGGATTCAGAGAAAATTGGCAAATGATAATGCTTGGTGAAAGTATGAACAGAACTCCAGGTAGCAGTTTCTAGGATGTCCCTAGTAGGGACGTCTCTGAGAAAGGCTGTAGAGGTAGATACAGCCCTAGTTGAATGGGGCCTTATGCCATGTGGGATAGGTTTTCCATGATGCTTGTAGCAGAAATGAATACAATGGCCTATCCATTTAAAAATGGTTTGCTTTGAAATATCCTTCCCCTCTGTCCCTGCAGCAAATGCCACCAGCAGTTGTTCAGATTTCCTGTTAGGTTTAGTCCTGTCCAAGTAGAACCTAAGTTGTCTGTGCACATCTAAGGAATGCAGTATCCATTCCCCTTTGTTCTGTGGATAAGGAAAGAAGTTTGGAAAATGGATGGATTGATTAAGAGCCACACAGGATACCACCTTGGGCATGAAGGATGGATTGGTTCTGATGGACACCCTGTCCGCATGAAAGATGATAAAAGGCTCCACTGCCATAAGGGCCTGTAATTCAGATACCCTTCTTGCTGAAGTGATTGCTAAAAGGAACTCTCTTTTCCAAAAAAGGAATTTTAAATCTGCAGTAGCAGCTGGCTCAAAAGGAGGAAGAGTGAGTTTCTCCAAGACAAAGTTAAGATCCCAGGCTGGAGTTGGAGCTCTCCTGGGTGTCCTTAAATTTTTTTGCACCTCTGAGGAACTGCTTGAGCAGTGGATGAGAAAATAGGGGAGGTTCTGTGTTATAATGAGCTGAAATGGCCGAGGCATGAATTTTAAAAGAGGAGAAGAACAAGCCCTTGTGAAGCATCTCAGTTAAGTATTGTAAAATCTGAGGTAGATCGGGTGCTGCTGTACTCATCCCTTGAGACTGGTTCCAGGTGCAGAATCTTTTCCATTTTGCAGCATAAGATTTTCTAGTACTAGGCCCCTTGCCTCCAAAATGATATCCATCACTGGTTTACTGAGGGATGGTAAAGGAGAGATTAGGTAATTAGCCAGGCTGCTAGGTTGAGTGTTTGCAGCTGAGGGTGCAGAATCCGGTTTTCCTGCTGAGACGGCAGGGAAGGCATCTGAGGCAGGTGCCATGGGGCCAACTGTGACGTGCTGTGTAAGAGGGAGTACCAGTGTTGGTGCAGCCAGTCTGGTTCAATCAAAATCATCCTTAGCTTGTCCTGTTTGATCATTAGTAGTACTTTGGAGAGCAGAGGCAGAGGAGGAAAGGCATAAACTGATATGTTTTTCCAGCTGAAGGACAAAGCATCCACTTTCCAAGCTTGCTTGTGGGGAATCCTTGTGCAAAATTTGTCCAATTGATAATTCTGGGGGGGAGGCAAATAGGTCTATATCTGGGATCCCCCACTTGCTTGTCAACATGTTGAAAATGTTTGGTTTGTTTCCAGTCGTGTGGATCCATGAGGTTTCTGCTTAGTCCGTCTGCCAGTGTGTTTAGTTTTCCTGTCAGGAACTGAGCTTGTAGATTCACTTGGTAATGCAAGGCTGTGTTCCACAATGGCATGGATAGTCTGCAGAGGGGGTACGAATGTGTACCCCCTGCTTGTTTATTCAAAACATAACAGTGGTGTTGTTCGTCTTTACCATTAGTTGTCCTGGAAGAATGTGGTCCTTGAAGGCTGTCAGAGCATTCTGTACAGCTAACATTTCTTTAGATTGATATGCAGGTGCATTTGACTTGGGTTCCATTTACCCTGAATGCACTTCCCTGCCATGTGAGCCCTGCATGCATAGTCTGATGCATTTGTTGTTAGAGTTTGGGCAGCAGGGGGTAGTGTAAATGGTAGTCCCTTGTTTTGGTGGCAGGCCTTTGCCCACCAAAGAAACTCTAGGCGTAGGCAAGGTATGATAGGAATCATTGCTTCTAGATCCTGAGAATGTTGACACGATAAGCTTTTTAGGTACCATTGTAGTTTCCTCATATGCAGTCTTGCATATGGAATTAGAAGAATGCAGGAGGTCATGAACCCCAAGGCTTGCAGTATTTGCCTTGCAGATAGTAGGGCTTTTGTGGCCACTTGTCTGAAGTAGGTTGTCAAGTGAATCTGTTTCTCTGGCGTGAGGAAAGCCACCTGGGAAGTTGTATTCAAGCTTGCTCCCAGGAATATAATTTGTTGACAGGGTACCAGATGTTATTTCTTTTTGTTTATGGTGTACCCCAGACAAGTCAACACCCTCTGTACAAAAGCCAGATGATTCAGAAGTGTGGCTTGGCTTTCTGCCTGAATTAGACAATCGTCCAGGTATGGGCATATTTGAATATTTCTTTGCCTGCAAAATGCAATGACTGGAGCTAGGCACTTTGTGAATACCCTGGTCACAGTAGATAAGCCAAAGGGAATTGCAAAGAACTGATAGTGCGTGTAGCCTGCTTTGAAGTGTAGGTATCTTCTGCAAGATTCCCTGATAGGGATTTGCAGGTATGCCTCTTTTAAAGCTAGTCTTGCCAACCAGGCATCCTTGCCCAGCATAGGAAGCAACTGGTGAAGAGTCAGCATCTTGAATTTTGGAATCACCAAATAGGTGTTTAGAGTAGAAAGGTCCAGTATAGGATGCCAGGAATTGTCTTTTCTGGGTACCAGGAAAAGTCTTGAATAGTAACCTTGTCCCTTTTCCTCTTCTGGTACAAGCTGAATAGCTCCCATGCTTAAGAGAGAAAGTACTTGCTATTGGGCCTCTGCCCACTGATTTGGGGGTAGGTCTGGCCACTTGCTTGGTGTTCGTAATGTGTGGAAGTGAAATCTGTATCCCTGTGACACTATATTTAAAACCCATTTGTCCTGGGTGATGAGGCCCCAGTTTTTGGCCTGCAGACCAATCTTTCTGCCTAAAGGTGCATTCAGTTGAGAAGTGCTTGGAAGTTTTAACAGCAAGTCAATGAGACAGTTTTCCATAGTGGGGCATCTTACTACTCCCTGATTTGGATGTGGAAGCCCCCCACTACTTAGTCTTGTATGTACTCTGGGACTGAAACCTGTTTTTTCTGCTATGTTTGAATTTGGATTGAGAAGACCTGGAAGGGGCTGGAAAGGACCAATTCTTGGATGGCTAATGCCTACTAAATCTTGGAGGCTGAACAGTTTGCATATATTTAGCTTTATCTTCCATCTTTTTAAGAACTTCCTCAGCTTTGTTGCCAAGCAGGCGGTCCCGATTTAAAGGAGCATCCAACAGTTTAGCTTTAACATGATCAGGCAAAGATTGCTTCTTGAGCCAAGCATGCCTTCTGAGTACAGACCCAGTGACAGCAGCCCTGCAAGAGGCCTCCAATGAATCAAATCCAGATTGCAAAGTATGTTTTCCAACCTGTTCAGCAGAATGCATTAAATCCTGTAATTCTCTATTTTCAGCACAATCAGGAATCAACATCAATTTCTGTTTAAGCAATCCAATAACATGCTGATACTT
The DNA here is from genome assembly GCF_019279795.1 of Protopterus annectens. Classification (NCBI taxonomy): domain Eukaryota; kingdom Metazoa; phylum Chordata; order Ceratodontiformes; family Protopteridae; genus Protopterus; species Protopterus annectens. The sequence continues at coordinate 1,551,595,334 of NC_056744.1, read as the reverse complement.
TAACATATGAAATTGACAGTTTAAGGCCCTAATGACCAAAGTCACAAAAGTGTAAACCTTCTTACCCTATCTATCCAGCACCCTGGTGTCTCTATCAGATGGGGTAGGATTTTTAGCAGTAGAAGCGTTAATACCCTTGGGTCCCTGTGAAATAGTCTCTGGATCTGCAATAGGATTTTTAAAAACAAAATTGTGAGAATCAGGGACCCTGTAATATCTATCAAGTTTTCTGGGAGCAGGAGGCAAGGAATCAGGGGCCAAACAAGATTCCGAAAAGGCATCATCAACAATGTCTAGTACAGGTGGTATAGCTAAAGGCCTATGCTGAGGCAGGAGTAAGAAATCCCTAAACCTCTTTTTGGAATCAGAAAAATCCTGGCTTTCCCAGTGAAAATGCTCCCTTAAAGTATGCAAGGTTTCACCAAAAGAAAAATCCTCAGGAGGGGAAGCAGGGGGAATAGGGTCCTCTGCACCAGAATCCTCATAAGTAGACAAGGGTAAATCCAGATCATCAGAAAAATCAGAATCCTGGTCAGAAGATTCATAAACAAATTCAGTCCTAGGTCTCTCAGAAGGGGGTGGTTGGCTTCCCCTGATTAGAGTTATAAGATCTTCAGCCATTCTTATCATTTGTTTTTTAGGCAAAGAGGCCTGAGCATGTAGCCTGGGCATCGGTTTCTTAGGCAGGGTTCGAGGCTTAGGACTAAAAGAAGAAGGAAGTGTTGGTTTAATATGCAAATCTGTAGGCCTGAATACACCCTCAGAAGCCGGTGCCTGCACAGTGGCTCTGGACCCATCCAAGGTAAAGACATCCACAGGTTCCACAGTTGAAGCATCTCGCAGCATACCGGATTCCGAATGGGTCTCAGTAGAGGCCTGTGAATCAGAAGTAGCGGATATCAGGGGCTGCAAAAGCACCTCACTGAGTACTGGTGAACTGGCGACTTACATAGGAGACACGTTGTCGACAGCTTTGGACGTAGGCGGCCTGTCTCTGTCTTTATCCTTGCGTTTTTTCATAATACCGGTAGTCGGATGACTAACCAACGTCATTTCTGGATAATTGAACCAAGAACAGAAATATTTAGAAGCGAAAATATACCGACGACGGATAGTGCGTTGATTAAATAAGGCACAAAACCGACAGCAAGGTACGTCGTGGTCAGGGCCTAGGCAAGGAATACAGTACGAATGAAAATCTTTGCGAGGTATTTGCTTTCCACAAGAAATGCAATTATTAACTTTTACTGACATTGGTAAAGAGCAAGAAAAAGTTTCCCCAACGGGGTACTTAGCTTTAGTTGAAGACTTCAGTTCTGAAACTCGAAAACGTAAATTTCAGGAGTCGGCCGACCGGCACTTGTGAACTGCTTCTGCTTTGGGCACCGCATGGCAAGAAAGACTGATGTAATGGCTTTGGCTGCATGTTTTATATCCCTGATGACCTGACGTCATGGAAGAAGAGACAGCAACTGACGTAGGACCCAAGACTTTGTTAATCAGGCTGAATGAGGGCTACTGCAAGCAGATAACCGAAATGTAATGACTGCAACAGTGAAACACGAAGAACATCTGGTTGTAATCCTCAGGATGGGTCAAACCTGATATACAATTAGAGTTGAAATATAAATACATAATACTGAATAAAAGCTAAACACTGGGGGAGAATGCATGTGTATGTTCTTGGTGATGACGGAATAATGATGTCTTTGTTTAAAAAAAAAAAATAAATAAAAATTAACAAATATGCCATAATCCTATTTTTTTAAAATCACTACCTGCATGACAAGTGCAACGCCACACTAAATCTCATAAAACCTTTAACAGGTATTGTAAATGTGGGGTCGTGTTAACTCGCCTCTCTCTCTCCTTTTACATTCTGCATCTCTTTCTCTCTCTCCTGTTATGTAAAGAGGCCCAGTTAGGTTAGCCAGCCTTCCTGCCACCTGTGTCTTTGACATGTTTGAATCCATTACCCTGACTTTCATTCTGTATTCATTTTCTTCCTTTCAGTCCTGTGTCAGGACCTATTTTCATAACATTAACAGACTATTTAAAATTTCTGAGTCTTGCTCAAACCATCCTTCTACCTACTACTCATACTTTTCAGTCATACTCCCTACCTACTTCTCTCTCACCCACTTTCTTCTCATGGTTGTTCTTTTCACGAAATCCATCAGACATTACACTAGTTGATTACAGATTCTTCTGCCCTCCCTCTGCTACATGGGCTTTCCTCTAACAGCTGGGTACATCATCAGTAACACCTCACAACACATATTTGTAACTAATGTTGAACAGCTAATAAACATCAGAAATAAACTGACATGTTCCTTGGTCCTGCAGTACATGCTGAAAGTACATCTTCATCTGGGATAACAGAACAGGATCGATTCTTAGCAGGTCATTACCTGTAATGCCCAGAACAGAACAGAATACGAATATTCTATATGATCGATACTTCCTTATCTAAGATGTTACAAAGAGGCTCCAAACTGAAATGTCTCTGTTGAAATGTCAAGTGCCAGCAAGCTAAAAAAAGACTAACAATCTAGGAAAAGAGTGAATCTCAAAGATCTATCCTCTCCTTTAAACTTCCTTTTTTAGGGATGGTAAGCTCCCCTATACCACCTAATGTGGGGGAAGCAAGCCACCCCCCACACTCTGAACCAACTCTGAAATTGCCATACCTTTGAGAAAAGGGAATATTCCATGAAATGGTCATCTTGGACTTGATTTATGTTGTCTGTTTACTGTCTCCACGTTTCACCACTCATTCTAGCGGTGCCTGATATTTCAAATGATTACTTCACAAAGTTGGCAGTATAATGTTCCTTATCCACATCTGTCCTGCAAAAACTTACTATATAGTATAATATAACCCAACTCAATAATTCTAGGCATTAAATCTGGTATAACTGTGGAACTGCATACAGACTGCTGTGGTTGGTAACATCTGAAAAGGGCATGTGGCAGACTGGCCTCTCCCACACCCTCCTAAATTATATTTTTGCAATAACTCATGACTGGGTATTGGGTATCACAGGATTTAGCCACAGCTGGTGTGGTTTGCTCAGGAAGGTGAAGCCCGAGTAATCAAACAAAGCATCTGTGCGTAAACCCTGTAATACACACACAGGAGTTGGTTATTACTATCACAGAATCACAATATTTAAGAAAGAAGTGGATTACCTTTCTTAAATAATGTTGATGTATGACTGCACACTTCCTGAGCTTTATGCTGCTATACTACACATGAGTGGGGCGCATCCTTGTACTTGCATAGTAAATCTGTGCAGGAGAAGCAACATACAATAATGGAGGGAGAGGTAGTATATGACTTTCATTTAACAGTCTAATAACTTGAGGTATAAAATTGTCTTTCAGCCTGGTTGTTTTGGCTGCCATGCTCTTGTAACACCTCCTTGATGGTAGCAACATAAACAGTTTGTGTTGTGGGTGGGTGCTGTCCATGATAATGTTTTAGGCCCTCCTCAAAACTCTTTTGGTGTAAATGTCCTCCAGTGCAGGAAGTGTTACTCCAATGATGTTTTGAACATTTTTTATTACTCACTGTAGAGCCTTGCGATCCTGTATTGTACTATTCCTAAACCATACTGTAACAGTGTGGGAGAGAACGCTCTAAATTGTACATCTGTAGAAGTTGCTGAGGATGGTGCTGGGCATGCCAAACTTCCTCTGCCTTCTCAAAACTACAGTCGCTGCCAGCTTTCCCTACCAGGTCTGTGATGTTATGAGTCCAGATAAGGTCCTCTGAGATAGTTTGTTTTCTCCTGTAAAAGAGCTAACACTCAAAATTTTGTTTAGGTAGCACTGTGTTTCCTAAATGACAATAAAGTTTCTTTGAATCTTTGACTCTCGTCTATTTTCTGTTCCTTCCCTAGTGACATCCTACCCTATTAATGCCAATATACATATACTGAACCTATGTGCATTATCATTACTCTTGGAGCTCCACCTTTTTATTATTTGTCTCACTAATACCTACAAAGTAATACTTAAAATGTTTAATTGTTATTATTGCTCATTGTAAATATGTATTTATGTGAATCTTTCCTCCCTGGGCCTCTGCTGAAAATAGGACATGTGCTCAGTCAGACCTTCTAGTAAAGAAAATAAATAAATAAATCAAAGCTTGCCTTCATAGAGAGGGTTGAGGCCCCATGAAATGGACTACCAGAATTGTAATGATGACGGAATTCACAGAAGCATGCAATACAGAATGTCGTAGGTATAAAACAGGGTGCAGGAGTATGACAGGGACTGAGGGGAGAAAGAATTCTAAATACACCTAAAGGGCAGACAAGATAGGGTAAATGCCTCCCTTCTTGCATTGACTGAAATTAATGCATTCTTTCTGCTAGTGATATTAATTAATGACATATAAATGAAGAGTGGTGATAACTTAAATTTGACATTTGTATCCATTAATGGGTGAAAGTCCACCATGGATCAAAAGAAAGCCAGCTTTGCTTCAAAATTTATATGACAGATCCGAGATTAGAATCTAAGTCAAGAAATGTACTTACTTCTCTAAAGTTAGCCAATGCAGTGGTGCGGGGTTAATGCTGTTGCCTCACAGCAAGAGGTTCCCTGGTTTGATTCTTGGCTGGGGTGCCTTCTGTGTGGAATCTGCATGGCCTCCCTGCATTCGTGTGAGTTCCCTCTGAGTACACCGGTTTCCTCTCACATTCCAAAGACATGCATCTGGAGTATTTCTCCCTGGGCCTCTGCTGAAAATAGACTCTGTCCTAGTTGGACTTTCCCAGTCAACAAATGTTAAATAAAAATGAAGTTCAAGTCATGATTATAACTGAGGTACCAGCAGTGGTGGCATCACCCATTTGCAGTGCAAAAAGTCATTCTTCCTGGGATGAGCTGTTGGGAGATGAATGCAGGGCCATTTCAGGTGGTGTTGGCCCCCTAGGTGAGTGGATGAAGAATAATGAATTAAAAATGCAATTCCCATGCCTTTTTATGGGAGCTTGAATGGATATTTTCATTGTATATTTTCTGACACTTAAGCAATTTTCTTTTCTAATATCATCTTGGCCAACAGCCATCCGAGCCACAGACAGATAGATGACAGACACAGGTAATATACTGATAGATAGTACTTGAGAGGTGCCTGCCCCTCAGCACCACCTAAACAAGAGCATGGCAACTCTGAATCTATAACGTTCTAGGGGTGGATTGCAGGGGTCTATGTTAGAAAGTCGACCGCATACTTACCCGAATGCCTAAACATCGACTCGTCTTCATCGAACCATGAAAACATTTATTATCCAGAAGAGCGAAAGCGGAAATGTGGAATCGATCATGGTTGGCCTTCTGCGGTATAGCTCTGTAAGGTAACTGTGCGATAGTTACGGACCTTAGGGTTAGGGTGCGGGTTAAAGTAAGTGCATAAATGGTAATGTATGTTAGATTCAGTGTAAGGTTTTGTTAAGTGTATGTGTGTGAATTATGTAGCCTGTTTGGGTTTAGCTTTTTAAGGTAAGTGTGCGATAGTTACAGACCTTAGGGTTAGGATGCGGGTTAAGTTATGTGCATAAATGGTGGTATATGTAAGATTTAGTGTAGGGTTAGAAGTAGCGTTTAGTTTAGGGTTAGAAGTAGAGTTTTGGTTAGTTTATGTATGTGGTTTATTTAGTTTGTTTGTGTAGGCAGTATGTAGCGGGCAGTGGGGCAGGACAAGTATGAGATTTCGACTTTTTAAATTTCGCGGTTTAGAGCATTCAGTGTTTATGCGGTTCGATGATGACAGGTCGACGTTTAGGTATTTGATGAAGTAAGTGGTCGACTTTATAATGCAGACCCGGATTGCAGGACCTGACTGTGACAAACTGGGAAAGAAGTTTTCCTTGTTGTTTTCTTGCTGATAAATTACAAAGTAATGTGGCATACCGTTAAGGTAAGAATGGGTAAGCATATACTGCACTGCCAAACCACAAGGCATCAAACATCCAGAGACAATTTATATAAGCCTGCATACACTTAGGTTTCCAAAGTACTGCTGAAAAATAAGACAGAACTGTTTCCTTTTAAGAGCATATCCTCTGCAGTCCTAGATCCTGGTCTCCAGGTTGCCACAATTGGTACATATTTAATCCCAAACAGATCTGTGACATCAGAAAAAGCATTCTACCCCATGAAAATGTGGGGCCTATATTAGTTCGTCAAAACCTTATTCTGCTGAACACCTATTCATCGACCCCTATTCATCAAAAATTGCTTCAGTGATTTGCTGAATTTACCAAGGGCAAGAAAATGCTTGCCCACAGCACAATAGACCAGTATCTAGGTGAATTGAACCCACACAAGTGAGTGGCTTTGCCCCACACTCCCCCAACTATATATAGCAACTGTGAAGATCACACTACAGTGGAGAAAATGGCAGAGTTCTGTAATTGGCCAATTACATCTTTGCCTTTGGTAAATTCAGCAAATCACTGAAGCAATTTTCACTGTATAGGGGTCGATGAATAGATTTTATTCCAGAGAACTAATAAAGACCCAAAAATGTGAGCTAGCATTGGTAGGAAACATTCTAAAGGGCCAGGTTAAGCACCAAGTGAAACACAGTTTATCTTAAATATGCTTTTACACACCGTATGCTTATTCATAGGAATTGGGTAGCCACGGTTGTGCAGCGGTTAGTGTTGCCCCCCTCGCAGCAAGAGGTTTTCTGGTTCGATCCTCGGCTGGGGTGCCTTCTGTGTAGAGTCTGCATGTCCTCCCTGTGGTTGCGTGGGTTTCCTCTGAGTGCTCTGGTTGCCTCCCACATCCCAAAGACATGCTGTAGGTGGACTGGACACTCTAAAATTGGCCCTAGGTGTGAGTGTGTGCACCTTCCGTAAAAACTACACTGCCAATCATGAGCGGACAGGTGATCCGCAGTGGCAACCCCTAACTGGGAAAAGCCGAAAAAAGAAGAAGAATGCTTATTCATAGGAATTCACTGCAACAATAAATTCTTGTTTGTACTTGCAATAGTTTTATGGCATATTCTGGCTTGTGATATTTTTCGTATGTTTTACAATTATCACAAAGAGCATAAAACTGTGCCTGAATTTTCAGTATCTTGGACAATAATGTACCACTGAATTGTGACTCTTGTTTGCACCATCCATTCACATGATGCCTGCCTCCTGTAGTGATTTAAAATGGTGATCATAATATTCAGGTACACACAAGGAAAAGGCCAGAGTTTCATCTTGCTCACAATACAAGTCCAGTTGTTTTCCATGTTCCACATAGTGCTGATGTTCTTTCTTTTATTTTAAACTTTGATTCATTTCACAATTTTTCTGCCTGGACTCTTTTCTTTCTTCCTTCTGCCTCAGATTTACCATTTGGGCTCTCTCAACATGATTAGACACATACCTGTTAACTATGTACTTCTTGAATGAGAACTCTTGTCCGCACTCAGGACAGGAAATGCTGTTGCTACGGTCCCAAAGCTTGTCTATACAGGACCTACAGACGTTGTGTCCACAATCTGGCATCACAGGAACATTGAAGATTTCTACACAAACTGGACAGTTTAGATCCTTCATAATGTCTCTGCTCTGAATAGTATAACCAATCACTACCACACTAATTTGTTTCACTTTCAGTAGTTACAGACAGGCACAATGTTTATCTGAACTTGTTTCTTTTATAGGTTCATAGTTTCATTAGTGTTTGTAAAGCTAACAACCACAAGGGGCTTTTTAAGCCTAGCCCTGCTTCTCAGACCAGTTATGTTATGCGAGTTACATGCCATTAATGTATCTCATCTTTACTTTTTCTCCACTGGTACCCTTGACACATTATTTTCTTGGATAAGCCTCCTTCTCTCCACACTCATCTTTAAAGATAGCTAGAAATTTACAACGAGAAACAGAATTTTAAATTATAAAGGAGACATGCTGCCCTAAGGACAAGGCAAGTTCATAAACCAGGTTAGACGTGGGCTGACTATATCCCTAGATACCATACATGTCTACAAGTGTGTAATCGGACTAGACAGAAGAAAGTGTAGTCAGGCCTGAGATCCATGTCTAAGCACTAGGAATGTGTCCTATGCACTGGGGTAATCAGAATATTGACACAGGAGCTAGTTTTAAGTCATAATTACCAGACTCACAATTGTGTTTCTTCTTCTCCTCCTTACAGCATAATAATTAAGCAATAACCCATGCCTGGGTGTGGGTAATGCTGGATTTACCCACAGTTGGTGTGGTTTGGTCACGAGGGCGAAGCCTGAGTGACCAAACAAAGACAACCTTGGGTAAATCCAGCATTACCCACAACCAGAAGTGGGTTATTGCTATTATACAATGACATTATTTAAGAAAAAAAAATATGTACTTTTCTTAAATAATGGCATTGTATAATGCCCCCGTGCTGCCCTTCCACAGCTGTCTGGTATTCTGCGGCAGTTCTGATGTACTGCGCATGCATATACTTATGCAGTACATCAGAGCTGTGGGTGGAAGCAATGGAGAAAGCAAGATCTCCGTTGCTTATTACAAAGTGTCTCGCTATGTTAAAGGAGTTTAACATAGCGAGACAGCTTTAAAAAAAGCAACGGAGAATCTCTGTTGCTTTTTTTTAAAGCTGTCTCGCTATGTTAAACCCATTTAACATAGCGAGACAGCTTTAAAAAAAGCAACAGAGAAAGTAAGATCTCCGTTACTTTTTTTAAAGCTGTCTATCTATGTTAAACTCCTTTAACATAGCGAGCAACAGTGTCTAAAAAGCAACGGAGATCTTGCATTCTCCGTTGCTGTAAAAAAAGACTTATACTAATGGAAAAAGTCTGGGCAATCGGACCTTTTTCGACCAATCAGCATGCACGTTTTGGAATATTAATGGGGGGCGGTCGTTGTATAATTGCAAGTCTACTACAAGCAGCTACCAAAGTCTCAAGTTGTAAGCAGTAAACTAAAATAGTCTTGAAAGATAAGAAACATTTCTAATTTTAAGTATGTAAACAGAGTATGCCAAGCAATCAAAAGGCTAATAAATGTAATCGAACCAAAGTCCAAGACAGCATATTGCTCTACTTTTTGCCCCCCTTCCATAGGGGAAAATGCTAGTGTACCAACTGAAGGTTTGAAAGATCTGCGCCTTTTCTAATCTTTCATTAGTCTTTATTATAGCTGCATACAGTGGATAAGCTCCAGACTATCTGTCCCATCTGTCGTTTTTGATGGGACCAACAAGTTCCCATGGTCTGCTGGCAGGCTGCGATATTAATTTTTGCTTGACAGTCAGGCCACAACTTTCAGGTGGTGCATATATTATTCTAGTTGCTCTGTAATGTGTCCATAGCTAGCACTTCTGGAACAGCATAGGCACAATTCCTAGCATTCCAAGATTAGCTAAGCCCTTACCTGGGCAGGAGTGCAATGTGAGAACTGCACAACGACTATAATCCTCGGTGGATGCACAGCTCTGAATATTTCATTTTTAACAGTCACATAGCTGAAGTTTTGCTCCTTTACAATGGCTTTGTATCAAGTGATTTAATTGAGATTATTGCCACCCTCTGATGGTAATATTAGCACTCTCAGTCTTTACCAAATATTCATATATTTTTTGCACATAATCCCAGTGTACATAAGGACTTGAACCAGTCACACAGAGTACTTGGTCCCCACAAGGAAGGCATGACTGAAATACTATAAGCATTCCCTCTGTCACCACAACAAGACTATAACCCACTTCAGAGCAGAGCACACAGTCCTGGGATCAAGGGAAAGTACACAGTAGGCTTGCCTGACTTTAGCTACAAATGCTTCTTACTGCATTTACTTAATGTTGTTGTATCTTTCGGCTTTTCCCGGTTAGGGGTCGCCACAGTGGAACACCGGTCTGCTAATGATTGGCAGTAGATTTTTACGTATCGAGCTGCCAGCCCTGATGCACAACCTTCAACCAAAGATACGCCCATTCACGCGTGTCTCCACTGCTTTTACTTAATGATTTGTTAATTTAAATAAATATTCAGTGTTTTGTTTTAAGACACATTCTCAGCTATTTTCTGTTTTTTTACAACTTCATCATGTCATTATAATTTTATCTGATCTCCATGCTCTTCATGTATGTGTTTAAAGTTATTCAAAATACAAGAAAGCACAATACTGGAAATACACCAAAACACTAAGTGAACGAAAATAAGCAGCCCAACAGCGATGGAAACCACTCTGTTCTTTAATAAGTTCTGGTACCTCGGCCTTCGCCTTCACAAGGAATGTTTTCCATAAAAAATCCAACGCTTATAAACCATCAGCCATAGTCAATTAAACAATTAAATACTTAAACAATTTACAAAATACATTCATTTAAAGGAACCTAGCCATAATACATTGCTTAACATACATATTATTTTATGTTTCAAATATTTTAAATTTTAAATTAAATTACATATTTATTATTTAAATAATATTCATTCTTAAAAATACTAAATACAATATTCCCCCAACATGTTAACAAATACTGAACAACTACATGTTTTTAATTAATAAATATTAAATTTCTAAATTCAAACCATTGGGATATAAAGTATTATAATTAATAATAAATCTAGATTCCATGTTCAACAAACTCCTAGTGAAATTGATACTGTTGTAATCTATCCCCCAGGGTTTGCCCAAGACACTAAAAATCAAACCATTGTCTACTCCCCCATGTGCTTCATGGAAGTGGCTGGCCACTGGACTTTCCAACCTCCCCCTCCTTATGTCACCAATGGGCTCAAGAATTCTTGATTTCACTCTTTTCTTGGTCTGACCAATATACCATTTTTTGGTGCACAATTACATCCCAATATATAAATGACACCCAAAGAATTGCAATCAAAATGGTCTATGGCATTAAAACTAACTCCATTAATTTTAGTGCCATCCAAATTTCTACATCTATTGCAGACCTTACACTTTCCAGAGGCATATGTCCCAGCATTCCATTGTCTTCTCCTCTGAGTTTTGAACCTTAATAATTCCTTTAAATTCTGGAATCATCCATATGAGAAGGTCACTTTTTTGGGAAATAAATGTCCTATCTTTTCATCCCTACTAATAATGGGCCATAATGAATTGGTGTGTTTAAAGTTAGTTGGTATGCAATGATGTTTTACCTGGTGAACATTTACTTAAACTGTTAAGATTGTGTTGCAAAGCAAGTTTTGCTCCATAAAGTCTGTTCTTCATTTTTTTCCCTTAGAACTGCTCTACTAGTAACCTAAACAGTATATCCCTTGACTAAAAAGCGCAGCACTTGTTCCTAAAAGTTTTTTTTTTTTTCTCAAAAAAAAAAAAAAAGCTCAGCACTTGTCACTTCTATATTATACAAAGTCCCTCACTTGCAAACCCCCCCCAGGAGTACCCACTTCCTTACTAAGTCCTCTCTTATTCAGTCTCATACCTAACTTCTTAATTTTTCTAGCATGTCGAAGGGCCAGATGCTGACGTCCTCTCCTGCCCAGTTGGTGAATCTGGGAATATTGAGGCAATGTTACAATTGCCTCATGTACACAGACAACCCTCTCCTCCTCCCACATAACACAAATACTTGCGAGAGATGCAGCTATTTAGCCAAACTGGAGGCTGAGCTCTCTCAACTCAGGACTGGCAAGACCAGACAGGAGGAGAAGGCAACTACACGCACCACAAAACCAGCCTCACATAATGCTACCACACCACTGAATCAAACACATAAACACACAAAGACATACTCGGAGGCTCTGAGTAAAAATTTACCTAAACAGCAGAGGCCTCCAAAGCAGACACCCAAACAACTGCTACCTCAAGACACCCCACAAGCAACACATAAACCACAAAATCAGTGTGCAAAGCAGTCACAGCCCTTAAGGCCAAATACAACACCAAACATACTTGTCATAGGTGACTCCATAGTCAGACACACTGACGTCCCACTCACCAGGCTGAACAAGGAGAGGGTCACAGTAAACTGCCTATCGGGCGCTAGAATCCGCCACATAACACAAGCACTCGGGTCACTCCACGGCAAGTACAAATATGACACCGTCATTGTCCATGCTGGTGTGAACGACCTGAGACGTACCTCCCTGGACTACATGAAAAGAGACATAGAGGAGCTCTCTGATTATGTAGCCCAGGCAGGTATGACCCTGACCCTGAGCAGTATCCTTCCTTTACCAAGAATGATGCCACAATATAGAGACAAGATGATCAGCTTTAACAATTGGCTTAATGTCTGGTGTCATTCAAAGGGGATTCAATGTCTGTCTGCCTGGGATGACATGCTTGACAAGCCACGCTGCTTCAAGGGACGGCTTGCACCTGTCACCCTGGGATTCCGGATATTGGCTAAGGCTCTTGCCACCCCCATAGTGCCTTTTTTAGGCAAGGCTCAAATTCTAAACCTACCACCCTAGAAAACAAAAATGGAAAGAAACTGAGGGTAATGCTGCTCAATGCCAGAAGTCTAAATCTCAAAATGCACGCACTCGAGGCCCTTCTCAGTATGGAGAACATTGATGTCTGTGCTGTAACTGAAACCTGGTTCAAGGCTCCTGAGAGCATCCCGGCACTATTAGGTTTTACCTCATATCATGCGTTCCAGCCCCAAAACCCGGACCACACCACAAAAGGAGGGGGTGTATCAATATTCATAAAAGGATACCCACACCTCCAGGTTGGTGGCAATGCACGAAGCTTCGGAAACCATCCAGGTGCAACTAACCATAGGCAAAACTGCTCTACAAATTGTAGCATGCTACAGGCCACCCTCTCAAACTCAGGAACCCCACACAGCCTTCCTGAAGACACTGGAGGGTATAAATGTATCTCCAAACACCATCATATTGGGTGACTTCAACTACCTGAATATAGACTGGGAACATTACTCAAGCCCTAACTTTCTAGCCCAACGGTTTCTGGAGTTCATAAATTCAAATGCCATGGAACAGCTAGTCACTGTTCCCATGAGAGGAGAAAATATACTAGATCTCATTATCACAAACATGGGGACAAAATGCTGCACACCGGAAGTATATCCCTCATTGGTGAGATCTGATCATAAACTAATCTCACTGGAAATCCACATCCCGCCCCCACCCCAAACAAAAAAGACCACAGTGAAGAACTTCTCTAAAGCAAACTTCACACTACTCAAGACTGGTGTGGTATCCTTCAAGGCCCCTGAGCCAGTGGAAACCACAACCCAATCTGCGGAAGCCCTTACAAATGCCTTCTATGAACACCTCCAGGACTGCATGGATCAGGCAATCCCAAATAAAACCAAGACTCTTTCCACAAAGGGCAAACGTCCAGTCTGGTGGACCCCAGCCATTAACAAACTTTACAATAAGAGGAGAAAGCTATTACATGATAGAACAAAATCCATAAAAGGGAAGTCACCCCTGATCATTATTAGTAAAAAAATATGAGCACTCATAAAATCAACTAAGGCCAATTTTGAGAGAAAAATTGCCATGGATTCAAAGGACAATCATAAGGCCTTTTTCAGCTATGTTAGGAACCTGGGTGGAAACTCCCAGATATGCTCAGAATTAGTCCAAAATTATACAAAAATCACTGAACCCACAGACATTGCCAACATACTGGCAGACAGGTTCAGTGCAAACTTCACCCTCCTCTCCCCCCCAAAGGAGAGATAACTATCCCAGTGGAGTGTAGCCTCCCAGACATCTCAAATGCACAGGTGAAAGCTGCTCTCTCTAAAGCTAAAAACACAGCATCAATGGGACTGGATGGTGTCCCCGGCTGTGTGCTACATGAGCTAAATGAGGAATTAAACCCACACATAAGCCAGCTGTTTAATCTCAGCCTTACCACAGGATACGTGCCCAAGGAGTGGCGTACGGCAACTGTGATCCCACTCCACAAAGGCGGTGCCTCTACGGACCCTGGTAATTACCGCCCCATAAGCTTAACAAGTCTAGTCTGCAAAGCTATGGAGAGGATCATAATGGAGCTCATAAACAAAGATATAGGGGACTTGCAGACATTGGACCCGACCCAGTTTGGCTTCGTCAAGGGCAGATCATGCCTTTTGAACTTGGTCGACTTCTTCAAAACAGTCACCAAGGCCATTGATGAGGGAAAGGCAGTCCATACAGCCTACCTTGACCTTGCAAAGGCTTTCGACACAATACCCCACTTGGGTATTGTAGAAAAACTTACCAGCTTAAATGTAAACCCATATGTCACAAGATGGGTTGCAAACTGGCTTAAGGACAGAACCCACAGGGTTAGAGTTGCTGGCGCTATGTCAGACTCCAAGCCGGTCACAAGTGGTGTCCCACAGGGCTCGGTCCTTGGCCCCTTATTGTTCGGCATCTTCTTCTCAGAAGTACAGGCCAACATGGGAGGACTTTGGCTGACAAAGTTTGCAGATGACTGCAAACTGGGCGCCATAATGGAAAGTGCATTGGACACGGATATCCTTCAGAAGGGACTCACGGAAACAGCTGGTGCCAGAGCCATGGCCTGAAGTTAAACGCCAAAAAATGTATAGTCATACCCTTCGGGAAAAACAAGGTAACCCCAAGCTACCATATAGGTGGCAATCCACTAAGCACAGAAGAGGTTATCAGGGACCTGGGGACCCAGGTTGACAGTGGCCTTTCTTTTGACACTCACGTTGCTAAAGTGGTTAGAAAGACCTTCTACATTGCCCACCTGATCATGAAGGGATTCACATCCAGATCTAGTGAGGTCATGGTTCCCCTGTACTCTTCACTTATCAGACCAATGATCGAGTACAATGCCCCATTCGGGATGTATCTCACCCGACATCTGCAGCAATTGGAGAGACCCCAAAAGTTCCTCACCAAAAGGATAAAGGGACTCCAAAATCTGTCATATGCTGCCAGACTGAAGAAACTCCAGCTCTGTTCAGTCGCATACCGTCTGCTCAGAGGTGACATGTGCCTGACATACAAGGCCGTGTCCAACCCAGAATTAATGGACATGCTCCACCTCAAAAAATCCAAATCCACCAAAACCACTAGAGCAAGCGACTTAAACCTTAGCACGGATATAAATAGGACGTGCTGGAGGGATAGATTTATCACTCAGAGACTCCCTATGCTGTGGAATAAAATCCCGGTCCATGTGAGGCAGAGCACCTCGCTGGCTCTGTTCAAGAGAAATCTTGACCTGTGGATGGGAGATCGTAGGTTTACCCCGGGAATCATCTCTGTGTCGCTGCTGGACAGAGGCACAACAAACTAATGGGCACAGTATTTTTTCATATAAGGGGTGGCGTAAGCCACAAAACTTTGGGCTAGGCTTATAAATGCCTTAGGGCAGATAGCCTAGTATAAACCTATGAACCTATAAGTACAGATGTTTGAATATTCTCAGGAGCTCTCTCTCTGCATATATATATATATATATATATATATATATATATATATATATATACACAGATACACACATACACACTCTGAACAAAAACTTAAATAATAGGGTAATAAAATGCAAAACTGAAGGTACATGGGATAAAACTGGGTATAGACAAGACCGTTTTCATGGCAGCAAATGGAGAATCAGAAGATGATACATGAGATAGAAGGTAATTCTGAATGACTTGAAGCAGTCACATATTTGTTATCCACAGGGAAGGCATGACTGAAAGAGTATAAGCATTCCCTCTATGTATGTGTTATGCAGTGATGTTTTACCTGGTGAACATTTGCTTAGTTTAAAGTCTCAAGATTCTGTTGCAAAGCAAGTATATAATGCATACGGGGAAAGAAACATTTGTACAGATGTTTGCATATTCCAATATATATATATATATATATATATATATATATACATATAAATTTAGAATTGTTAAGGTTTTAGTCTTATGAATTTCAGTCAAGTGAGATTTCAGTATTTTGAAATTTCGATATTATGGTCTCAGTCAAATGAAATTTCGATCATGTGTAGAAGACCCATATATATATATATATATATATATATATATATATATATATATATATATATATTTACCATAGACAATAAATTGTACAAGATTCATGCAAAAAGTGTGTTATATTTGCATTTCATTTTGTTAATAAGTACCACCTCTTCATTTTTTTCTTGAAGCTGAAAACTTGCCATGACATCATGAAAGACTGAACTCATGATGCCTCACTGCCTAACTTAGTTTACAAATTACTACAGCTACATGCTTAATGCAGCAGTAGGAGAGTCATGAACCTCAGTAAGAGAAGTTGTCAGCTATATCTAAGAGAAAGAACACCCTACATCGAGAACTAATGTGATTATTTAAGTGAAACCATAATCTATGTAATCAGCCATTCATCTGAAGAAGTATGTTGTTTCTGGTTATCCAGAAAGTTTTTCTAGTGTGTGTAATCATCTTCATCAACATCAGCCCTCTTATTCTTATTTTCTATATTGGGTTGGTGTACTGCATCAGCTGCCATCACCTCTCTTGATTCAGTGCCACTCTCTTAACCTTCTTTGACAGCCATGCCTGTCGCCAATCTCTCATGCACTCCAGCCATCTCTTTACTGGACATCCTTATTTCCTATTACCTTCTTCCTATCTTCCAAACCTTCACCATATCTTCTATTTGCTGTATATGTGCACAGATCACAAGGGCTGTTCTCTTTAACCCTCTCTGCAATATTTTTCTACCCCAATATCATCATTTGTTTGCCTGTCCTACAGTGTGCATCCTACCACCCATCTCAGGCACCTCATTCTCCATAACCTCTAGCTTTCTCAGCTGCTATACCTGTGCTGAGCAGGTTTCTGTACCATACAACAATACCTGTATCACTGCTTTGTACACATTGCTTTTCATCTTCTTTGGCATTTTTCTGTCACACTATCCCAGACACTCTCTGCCAGTGGACTGTAGCCCATCTCATTCTAGCTTTGCCTTCCTCATTAAGACTTGCATTCTGTCTCATTTATCACCTTCTTCTGGTTTTCCATTTGCTGCCATGAAAACTGTCTTGTCTATACCAAGTTTTATCCCATGTGCCATCAGATTTGCATTTTATTACCCTATTATTTACATTTTTGTTCCGAGTCTGCTTATAATGTCACATTGCCAGTATACAACCGCTTTGTTGATCTACCCCCACTGATCTGTTTGTTGATGTAGTCCTTCACCAGTATGAACAGTGGGCTCAAAGCTGAACTTTATGCATCCCCATTCCCAACAAGAACCCCTTTGTGAGTCCAAACACTGTTCATATTTCTGTCAATGGGTCCGGTACATAACCTGTACTAATTCTAGCAATGTTTCTTGGAATTTGAACAATCACAGAGCTGCTCAAATCAGCTTTCTTAGGACCCTGTTATTTGCTTTCTCCAAGTCTAGAAACACCAAGCTGAACTTTTGATCATCCTTGGCTTCTTCTCCACTATCTGTCTTGCTGCAAATAGCTAGTCAGTTTTGATACAGCTTGATCTGAATCCAAATTGCTCACCTCCTAACTTTCTACTACTTTGCATAATCATTTATTAATCATCCTATTCAGCATTTTCATGCAATGTGACCGAAGTTTGATACCTCTATAATGTCCACAGCTGTGAATTTCCACTTTGTTCTCGTACACTGACTCTAGAATGTTTACTCTCCAGTAATCAAAGATATGCCTTTCTCCCCATACTGCTCAAAGTTCCCTCAAGAGCCACTTCTTATCTAACTCACCCAACATCTTCATCATATCTGCTGTGACTTCATCTGAGCCTACCACTTTCCCTGTCTTCAATTCCTTAGTGCTGGTCTTACTTCTTCTAGGTTGGGCTATTCGTTTTCTTTCATCTAGGTAGTATATAAGCAGCAGAGTTTCTGATGTTTTTCTTCATTCAGAGGCTGTTAGAAGTGTTCTTTCTATCTGCCTTTGATGCCTTGCAGACTGTTGCTGGCATCCCTTATGAATGATGTCTGATGATGGTCTTATTAATCTTTCTGTCTTTGCCTTGCAACCTGATAGACTTTATTTGTGCCATCTACTGAGTCGCTTTCCAGAAGTTGGCAGAGTGCCTCCAATGCCTTGTTATTTTCTACTGCAACTGTTTTATAATCTCTGTTAGGCAATCAATATTTCTTCTTAGCTTGGTCTGTGTTTTCTGTTTGCTATTGCTAGTGTATGTAAGTAAATCATTACCAATGCCTACATTAATATTTTATGGGTATGGCAATAAAGAAAAACTGAGCAGACAGTGAAATTAAAACATCAAAAACATGCTATAATCTGCATTTCACCACTTAAAGCTTTAACATTAGCAGTATACAAAGAAATGGAATTAACTGTAAAACAAAGATGAATGAAAAGAAAAACAATACTTTTTCCCTGGGATGCAAAAAGATTATTACTCCTGGTGCTAACTGTGTAATGCAGGATGTAAATAGTTCCATAATACTACCAGTCATTAATAAATCCACTGAGACATAAAATCGTTTCATGGGAAGAAGTTTTATTATTCCAGAATAGTACTGACAGGCTACTAAGATTACATAAAGTAAATCTAACATGACCGACTGCAAAGACTAACTTAAATACATGAAACAAAAGCACTAACCAACTTGGGGACACGTCCGGGAATATTCTTTCTGATCATAATTAAACAATCTATACTGCCAAGAAAATAATGCATTCATTATCTAGTGCTAGAATTTCAAAATTTCTCATGATCTCACCTGTAATTCTTCTTTATATAGACAATTCTGCATTCATTATAGAACTTGCAATAAATTTGAGGGCAAAATACAATTACAGATTGTCTATGTTTCTAACTACTTTTCCTAGGCAAAAAAATGTTCCATAATATTTCTTTATCTACAACTAAACATGGCTGAGTTGCTTTATAAAAACCTGCAACCTGCAGCTGTAGTACAATGCTTTACAAAACACAAATTCTTTCTGTCCTAACTTGCTCAGAAATAATTCTCACAGAGCCCAAGTATATTTTCTGGCCTAATGGCTTAAAACAATATTTGAAATAGTTATACTAGAGAAAATCAATTCAGACACTTATTTTAGTATTTCATCTTACCAACCCAGGACTGCCTGACAGCATAATAGCGACAATCTGCAATCAGATTTCTGTTTCAGGCTCAGAGAAGAGCTCAGTTTCTAGTTTATGTGGGTTTTTCTTTCTAAGACTATTGTTAGAATCTGCCAGTATTTTCAGTGGGAGGACAGTGAGGTTTTTCAGTCCCTCAGAAAATATTATGAGTTGTTACAGAAGGAATTTCCAAAATCTACACCAATTCCTCCTATTCTGTCTGCTTTAGAGGATATATGTGTTACTTCCTACCATTTTCCTGATAGCCAGCCAGCTGAACCTAAGAAGGCAGATAGGATGTGTTAAGTTCCTCAATCTTTTAATACACTGTTCCCAAACCTGACCCAGTAGCTATAGCTATAGTTGATCCCAATTCTATTAAACACTTTGTTAATTCCAATCCTACTCTTTCTGATAAGGATGGGAAATTATTGAAAAGTATGGGTAAAAAGAGTATACTTCTGAAACTTTGATTTTCAGAATTTTTAATTGGTAGGCACATTTGTGGAGTGTCTGATCTACAGTTTATTCATGTGGGGGAAAAATCTGCCTTAAATAAATTAGTTTCTTCTATTGTGCAGATCACTGTTCATTGTTTACAGTGTGTGTATGGCTCATTGATACTTCTTCCAGGGCTATGGCCACAGAGGAGGTTTGCATTCTCTGATCCTCCCATATGATTTTAAAAGTGAGATTTTAAATTCCCCTTTGGAGAGAGATTTAATCTTTGACCCCTTTGCTGCAGGAGTAATCAAAAAGTGTGATAAAAGAGATAAGAAGATCCAGTGGATCCCTAAGATTTTTAAGCCCTCCTTTTCCAGATTTTATAAGGCATTCTCTAACTCATCCTCCAGTTCTGGCAAAAAGCAGGATAGTCTGTCTCAAAATTCAGGTAAACAGAAGAAATAGCAAGAACATTCCAAACATAAGCCTCAAACCTCTCTAAAGCAAGGACAGGCCGACAAGTTTGAATGACTATAAAACAGACTGTGTGAACCCCCAGCCTACCTTGGCCCCATTTTTCTTCCAGAAAGTCTGAATCTCCATTTTTCTCTTTGGCAACAGATAGGTTCAGATAAATGGATTCTGAAGGCCATTCATCAGGGGGTCATGCCTCATGCACCAGATAGGACTGTTGTTTCCCTCCATTCTTCATCACATGCTGTCCCGGGGAATGATAGAACCAGTTCCTCCTTCACAGGGGGAAGGGTTTTATTCAAGGATGTTCTTTGCACCAAAGAAAGAAAATGCTTAGAGACCAGTTCTGGATCTTTCTTTCCTAAACCTGTTTTTGATAGTGTCCACATTCAAAATGTCACTTCAAAACTTGTTACCTCTTTTCCCCTTTCAAATTTCCTGGCAATATTAGACTTACAAGATGCTTATCATCACTTCCTTATTCATCCAGACTTTAAATGCATCCCAAGGTTTTGTGTGTCTGAATCATATTATTTCTCTGCTTTACTCTTTTGAATACCTACTCCTCTAAGAGTGAGTGTCTATCCCCAGTTACAGCTCATTGCAGGCTACAGGGTATACATATTTCTATAATTAGATGACTTGCTTATCTTTGCAGTCTTTTTCAAAGTGTCAGGAATCTCTCTCTCTCTCTCTCTTGGATGACAGTTCTCTTACACAAGCTGGAATTCCAAGAGAGCATTCAACAGTCTTTCTTGACTCCTTCACACAGGATTGGGTTCCTCAGTTGTCAGCTAGACAACACCATTCAAAGAGCTTTCTTCCACAGGAAAAAACAGATCTATATCTAAATTTATTTCTAAGGCTTTTCCACTCACTCTTCAGCCACCATTAGGGAAAACCTCAGGATTTTGGGTCTCAAGGCTTTTATGATTCTCATGATACTCCTGGCAGAACTCCACATGATAAAGCTTCAATGATATCTGAAGTTTCTTTGGGTCTAGAACCACCACTCTTTCTCTTTTCAAATCCTAGTGCTGTGGTTTGTCAAAAGAAAAATCATTTGGTGGAGACAACAGATATCCTTAAATTCAGGTCCTTCCTTGTCCATCCTCGTTACAAAGCAGTCCATCACCACAACCCCCATTACCTTTGCTTAGGGAATAGTTTCAGAAGGGATAAAAGTTCAAGGTCTGTGGGACAACAAGAACAGGTGCAAGCACAAAATATCAGAGATGCTTGCCTTGGTTAAGGTACTAAACTCTCTGAATCATCTTTGGTCCCCAGTTCAAGTTGCTGCAGACAATTTCACAGTCATGTGATACATGAAAGAGGAACCAGAGTGTACCCCCTTTGTAGACTAGCCATGTTAGTTTCACAGCATAGTCTCACTCTACAGGTATCCTACACTTTGTTAGAGCAGAACTGTGCAGCAGACAAGCTGAGCAGGACCATAACAGACCCTCATGAATGACAACTAGGTCATGGGGTCTTCCATGATTTGGTCTATCTGTGGGGAATTCATCAAATAGACCTCTCTGCCTCCTGTCTGAACAGTCAAATGGCAAAATTCCATTCCATGACTCCATGCAAGAAGACCGAGAAGGCAGATGTCTTTTCTTTTCCTTGCACAGAAATGTCTTCATACGTTCTCCTTTCCACTAATATCCAGGGTACTTCTAAAGATTCAGAAGGAATCACTCAAGATCATTGTGGTGACTCCCTTATGGTCCAGACAACTGTGGTTCTCCCTTCTTTTGAAACTGCCCAGGGACAATTACCACAAGCTTCCTCACACACTGGAGAAATGAGGGTGTTTGATGCAACCCAACATCAATCAACTTTAATTGAATGCCTACACGATGGGGTCTGAATAATTCCTTTTATGCATCTGTTTACTGAGAATGTACAGCAGGCATTTATGGAGGCAAGAAAACCTGCTACTAGAAAATCAGATATTAGCAAATGGAAATGGTGTTCTAGTTCATACCAACACCCATTCAGGGCTAGTCTAGTTGTTCTCTGATTGTACAATATGTGTGTTATTTAATATCCTATGACCTTTGTTATTCCACTATCAAGGTTCATTTATCAGCCATTTCAGCATGTCTGCCCGTAGATTCTCCTCTTTCAATGCAGACTCATGTCAAAACGTCTGAAAAGAGTTTTGCAAAAGAGGCCTCCAAGTAAACTGGTGACCCCTCCTAGGGATCTTAACTTTTTTTTTTAGAGAAGCTAACACATGCTCCATTTGAACCAGCTGAGTCCTTAACATGCAAAACTGTTTTACTAATTGTTCTGAACTCTGAAGAAGAGTATCTGAGTTGCAAGCTATTATGGTGAATTAACCTTTTCTCGTTTTCCATAGGAACAGGTTGTTTTTTAAAACTAATCCTTTTTTATGCCAAAAGTGGTATCAGAGTTTACCCAAACTAAATATTTCCTTATCTTTCCTGAACCTAAAAATGAGGAAGAATGGATACTCCACATCTTGGATCCATAGACAACTCGGGTACTATTTTGACAAAATGAAATCTTTCAGATCTTAGGATAAATTGTTTCTTGTGAAGGTAAAAAGAAGGAATAACTTGTGTCAAAACAGTCTATTTCCAAATGGTTGTCTAAGACTATTACGTACAGCTAACAAAATTATTATAGCCAGGGTCAAGGCACATTCTACCAGGGGCTTGGCTTCATCTATGGTATTTTGGAAAGGGTAGTATTCTAGAAGCTACTACTTGGTCCCTCTGTACATACTTTTACAAAGCACTATAAGCTGGATTCCATCTCTAGGTTCAGGTAAGGCTTTGCTAGGACCATTCTACAGAGGCTCCTGGGTTCTTCTCTTCCAAACGTAGTAAGCTACAGTAATCTATCCATATAGCTAAAGCTTCTGTATGAATGATCAATATGATGAACGTAGTACAGTTGTGTAATAACAGATGTTCAAATTATCACTGCTACAGTAGCCACTCCCTCTCTTCACCCCACTTTTTTTTTTTGTTTTTTTATTCCAGGTTGTGGAAATTTATTTTTTGTTGCTCCTAGCATTGTCCTTTCAGGGTTCATCCTCCCTCTTTTTGTTGGCAGTAAAGCTCTGAAGGTTTTGTCAGCCAAACGTGTCTTTTAGCTATCTCAGCTCGAGCTGCCGGAGAGTTTGGGTGCATGCAAGGTACCCTGTAGCTTAAGAGGCTGTTAGCTGTAATATCTTTGACAACATATATTCCCTATTGCTAAGGATACTGCAGCAGTGATCATTCGAACATCTACTATTATGGTAAGTTTACTTACACAACTGTACTTTAGCCTTTTTCTCAGAACTCTGCGAATGAACATGCATAGAGTTCCATAGCAAACAAATAGTGAAAAAGAGAAATAAAAATCAGAGCAATTCATTCTGCAAAAATCTTACTCCATCAGTCCACTGAGCTCTTTCACCATGTTGTTGAGGATATCAGAAATGTCACTCAATATGCATCTCACCGAGCTGCTGCATGAAGCAGAGAAGAGTCTTTCCTATTAGCTCAGGTTGTCTCAGGTGACTGAAACCACAACAGGAAGTGTAAGGATTTTGCAGCTTGCTGTGCTGCAAAATGAGCATTGAAACAAACATTTCTTTAATGTTTGTATGTGTGTATATATATATATATATATATATATATATATATATATATATTTTACTGGCAGTAAACCTGCTACATCTACTTCTTGCAGTATGAAAGTAAATATTTTACTTATTTAAGTCTGTGGATATATGTGCTTGTGTGTGTTGGGAATGGTTAGATGCTCTCAATTGTTCTTGAAGTTGCAGAAACACTGAAATGTTTGCTTGATGGTCTGCTCTTTATAAAATGTTCATTGTTCTAGCAAGTTGGGGTGCAAATGATTTCATTTGACCCTGATATCACAGATTTATGCCTCATATTTTGATCTGCTCCTTGTAAAGCTTTTTGGGTGGGGGTGGTTTAGATGCTCTCTATTGTCCCTGATGTTGCAGAATGGTTTTACAGCTGTGAATATTTGCCTAATCTTTTGGTCTGCTCCTTATAAAGTTTGTGGCTTTTCTAACAGGGTGGGAGGTGGAGTTGCTCATAAATTGACCCTAATTTCACAGAATGTGTCTGTTTTTTGACTCATATTATGGTATGTTCCATGCATTCTGCTTTTTTTTTTTTTTTTTTTTTGCCAAATCAATGAGGTTTACAGTCACTAAATAATAATAGACATATGAGTTCAGGCTTAATACCCTTCAAAATACGCTATTACAAAGCCTGCTTCTAAGATTCTAAAGGCTGTAGCTGTCCCTGATTTTTAGTCCACTGTCCACCATTATGAACTTTTTTCTCAGATTCACGAGTTGACGCTGAGAGATATGGGAGTAAGGGGTGTAGACAGTTGCAGTCTTACAGCAGTGAGCTGGCAGGATATAATCCCTGCATGGCACTTAGTTATGTATGTATTGATATGAAGACAATCAAAGCTCACAGGTATACAGTCATACAAGGTGGCTTTAATCGATCACATCGGTGAGTGTGTTGAGGCATAGCTGCTCTTAGCGGTTCCTGATGTTATTAAATTTCTCTTTATTTTTGCCTCATATATTGCTCTGTTCCTTGTAAAGTTAATTGCTTTTTATAGCAAATCAATGAGGACTGTGGTCACTAAACAATGATGACATTCAAGTGGCCTACATAACAGCCTTCAAAAAATTCACAATAATAAAAAGTCTGTTATTCCAGAACGTTTCTAAACATATAAAGCAATTGCTATTGGTAGATTTTGGTCCTTTGTTCATCATTATTTTCTAACTTTCTCAAGTGATAAGAGGTTGAGACATGGGGTGGGGGAATCTGTAGTGGGCGGCACTGTATTCTGACAGCAATGAAGTGAGAAAATGATAAATTCCTCTGTGACATTTATTCTTTCATGTAATTGCAATAAAACATGTAAGGTTTTCATACACAGGTTAATATAAATTGCTGTGGCCAACTACCATTTTTATTTTGTTACCTTCTGATATCTGAGGTACATGCAGTCAAATAAGTCAAGTTTAATTGCTGGGTATAGGGGGTCACCTAAGGATAAAACACTTATTTGTACAAGCTGAACACTTATTTTAGCGTTGCAGTAGTAGTGTGCATACTTTTTTTTTTTATCACTTTCCATCATAGCCAAGATCAACATTGTACTCAGAAAGTAGCTGCTTGTATGTGATAACTGATCACTGGCAGAGTGCTGCCTCAAGTAGTGTTGCCATCTAATAGCGCATGGCTCTCCTGTTGAGTATTTGGCTGTTTGATTCCTTCTGTCTGGATTCTATATGTACTCCATGTCTTTATGTGGGTTTTATCCAGGTGCTTTGGTTTCTTCTACCAGACCCTCAACTGTATAATATGTGTCTGGTCATTTGTGCTTTCACTTTAATCCCAGTTGAACACCAATTAGCACACAGAATATAACAATGTTTTTTGGGGTGGTAGGAAGGCAGGGACTATTCCCTGAGCAGATCTATATATCATTTATATTCACAGTTAGTTGGGGAACAACTATTTTCTTAGCTTTAAACATTAATCTGTACACACAACTCATTCTTTCCTTCACTCATGATTTTTTGCTCAGCCTATTATTACATTAAAAGGTTGTTTTTTTTTTTTTTTTTTTAAAGCTCTAAGATGCACCTCAGAACATCCAGAACCCTAACTTCTGGGACTGAAGCAAACCACAGACCACCAGTTTCATTCAGTTATCTCCTCCAACTTTAATTACAGTGGAGTCTTGGTCGTGTTAAAAGTATAGAGGGACCTAAAAAGCAAGAAACAAGTATTCTATCTTGATAGTGTGGGACAGGCATGAGGTGAAAATGTGAGAAGGCAGTGGGGAAATGCAGGGGGACTACTAGGCAACAGTGAGGCCCATGGAGTTATTTGTCCAAGGATCCATTTTACCTGAAGCTGGCCATGTTGATTGCAGCAAGACATCTAAGGTGTATATAGTTAGTAAAGTGGCTATAATGAGTGGGTAGATACTTAGACAGTCTGTGGATGAAAATGAATGACCCCATCTGTTTGACCACAGGCACTGGTCATTGACCAGTTTTAAAAGAGTCCCACCCCACTGCATTTAAGCCCACCCATTCAGTTGCTCCCTGCAACCCCCCTTTAAAGTCACCAACAACCCCTGCAACCTAGGTTGTGAATTCACAATATATGTATAGACATCTTTTTCTTTTGGCTTTTTCTCTGTTAAGGGTCACCACAGTGGAACAACGGTCCACAGAACGATTGGCAGTGGAGTTTTACAATGTCAAGTTGCCAGCCCGGCTCCCAACCTTCCACAGAAAGCACACACAGTCACATCTACAGGAGTGTCTAATCCACCTACAACATGTCTTTGGGAGGAAACCAGAGCATCCAGAGGAAACCCACACAACCACAGGGAGGACATGCAGACTCCGCACAGAAGGTACCGCAGCTGAGAATCGAATCAGGGAACCCTCTTGCTGTGAGGTGGCAAAGCTAACCGCTGCACCACCACAGCCACCCTTACAATAATAACAGATAAAACAAATTGCCAATTATCAGGGTTAAATTAAATGTTCTAGTTTAGTAATGTTAAAATAATCAGTCACAATATCACCACAAAATGGATAACAATAAAAATATGAAAAGCTAAGATGTGCAGACAGGTTCTGTTGGTTTGGTCAACAGGAAGTTCAGTCAACATCCGTTTAATCTACCACTTTTGGTGGATTTTACAGATGGTCAACAAGTGTGTGAGATGAACAACATAGGGTAATATTTCCTTTCCCCTGGGATTAAGCAATCTCAGAGTTAGTATATATAATTAATGGGGGGGGGCTTGCCCCTTGCAAAAAAAACAAAAAAAACAATGCTTTAAAGTTTTCTTTATATGTATATTTGCTAGAGTGTTATGTAAATTAGGATTATGATTTTTTTTTTCATTAGTAGAATTAATTTGAGATGTAAGGAGACTGGATATTTTTTCACGTGATTATTTTAGGGAAGTTTTATGCTCTGGCAAGGAAAAGTACAGTTGTGTATACTTACCATAACTGTAGATGTTAGAGTGTATTCACTGTTGCAGTCCTTACATTTGAGTTATCTGCTTGCAGTAGCCCTCAGTCAGCCTGATTAACAAAGTCTTGGATCCTGCATCGGTTGCTGTCCCTTCTTCCACGACGTCAGGTCATCAGGGGTTTAAAACATGCAGCTGACACCATTACATCAGTTTTTCCTGCCCCGGATGTCAGGTGCCCCCCTAATGGGAAGCAATTAAATCTATAAATACAAGGATATACCTCCAACAAAAAAGCAAATACACCAAAAAGCTTTTTGAACATAGTGAGAGTAGAGGTACAGCCAAAAGAAGAAAGGGGGCTGGAGGGAGGGTAACCAGGACTGCAACAGTGAATACACACGAACATCTACATTTATGGTAAGTGTATACAACTGGACTATGTTCTTCATGTTTCACTGTTGCAGTCATTACATTTGAGTATATTCCCAAAGCTAAGGTTGGGAGGAGGAATTTAAATAGAATTAGGACCAGCTCTAAGGCCCTGCAAGACTACAGTGGAAAGCCAGCTGTGTGCTATAATGAGCTGAAATAGCTGAGGCATGAATTTTGATGGAGGAAAAGGACAAGCCCTTATGAAGCATCTCAGTCAAGTATTGTAGAAACTGAGGTAAATTGGGCACTGCTGCATTCATTCTTTGAGATTGGTTCCAGGCACAAAATATTTTCCATTTTGTAGCATAAGATTTTCTAGTACTAGGCCTCCTTGCCTCTGAAATGATATCCATCACTGATTTACTGAGGGAAAGTAAAGGAGAGATTAGGTAATTAGCCTGGCTGCTAGGTTCAGGGTTTGCAGCTGAGGGTGCAGAATCTGGTCCTCCTGCTGAGACAACAGGGAAGGAGTCTGAGGCAGTTGCCATGGAGCCAAGCTTGACACACTGCATAAGAGTGGGTACCAGTGTTGGTGAGGCCAGTCTGCTGAAATTAAGATCATCCTTGGCTTGTCCTGTTTGATCTTTAGTAGTACCTTGGAGAGCAGAGGCAGAGGGGGAAAGGCATAAACTGATAGGTTTTTCCAGCTGAAGGATAGAGCATCCACTTTCCAAGCTAGCGTGTGGGGAATCCTTGTGCAAAATTTGTCCAGTTGATGGTTCTGGAGGGAGACAAAAGTACAGTTTTGTACCTACCATAAATGTAGATGTCCGATAGATATGCAACTGCAGTCCTGACATATGGGTTGTCCTGCCTCAGGCAGCCCTTCGGTCGGCCGGATTCCAAAGTCTGGGTCCGGCATCGGCTGATGTCGCCTCTTCCCCGACATCAGAGCAGCTGGGGTATAAAAGCATCAGCCGACGCCATCTTCTTCAGTGTTTCTTGCCCCAGATGCCAGGTGCCCTCCAAGGAAGGCTAAATTTAGAGAATGGAGAAAAATTCCAGACATGCACAAAAGTAATAAACAGATACACCATAACAGATATCCCCAGCTAACTTGAAAAAGGGGGAGTGGACCCAAAAAAGAGAATTACAGAGGGGTAGGAGGGAGGGAAAACCTGACTGCAGTTGCATATCTATCAGACATCTACATTTATGGTAGGTACAAAACTGTACTATGTCCTTCAAGAATGCAACTGCAGTCCTGACATATAGGTTGAATACCGTAGCCAAGCTGGGGGTGGTAGGATCTAAGATAAGGATGGTGTAGCTAAAATGCCCTGCAGGACTGCAGAAGCAAAGCCTGCTCGGGATCTGGAATATAAAGGCAGGCTGTAATGTTTGGAAAATGTATGCACGGAGCTCCATGTAGCAGCTTCTAGAATGTCCTTTGTAGCAACCCCTCTTAGAAAGGCTGTGGAGGTGGCTGTAGCTCTGGTGGAGTGTGGCCTGATATTGGCTGGCACACCTTTTCCATGGAAAGAGTAGCAGAATCTGATGCAGTTTCCAATCCATTTTGAAATTGTTTGTTTGGAAATTGCCTTTCCTTGTACTCCATCAGCGTAAGCTACAAATAGCTGGTCAGATTTTCTGTTGGCCTTTGTTCTGTCCAAGTAGTAGCACAATTGTCTGTGTATGTCCAAAGTGTGCAGAAGCTTTTCTCCTTTATTTTGAGGATTGGGAAAGAAAGTAGGCAGGTGAATTGCTTGATTTAGAGAAACCCTGGATATCACTTTTGGCATGAATGAAGGATTGGTTCTTAAAGAGACTCTGTCCTGATGGAAAATGAGAAATGGAGGTACTGCCATGAGGGCCTGTATCTCCGAGACTCTTCTTGCTGAAGTAATTGCCAACAGGAAAACTGTTTTCCAGGAGAGAAATTGCAATTCTGAAGATGCTGCTGGCTCAAAAGGAGGAAGAGTTAATTTTTCCAAGATTAAGTTGAGGTCCCATGCAGGCACTGGTGGTTTTCTTGGAGGTTTGATATTCTTTATCCCTCTTAGAAACTGTCTTAGCAAAGGATGTGAAAACACAGGTGGATCACAGTTGTATTTTGCTGAAGCGTGTATTTTTATGGAAGAATATGAAAGGCCATTGTGAAGCATTTCTGCCAAGTATTCTAGTATCTGTGGGATGCTCATTACTGATGCTTCCTGACCCTTGTTGGCATTCCAGATGTTGAATCTCTTCCATTTGGCTGAATAAGTTTTTCTGGTGGAAGGTCTGCATGCTTCCAGTAAGATCTCTTGAACCTTTTTGGGGAAGAGAGAGATATGGGGAGAAGTCATGGAACCCTCCAAGCTGTCAGTTGCAATGTTTGCAGGTTGGGATGAACAGTCCTGTAATTGTGCTGAGTTATAAGCAGTGGCCATTGAGGCAGGGGCCACAGCTTGGTGCGAGTTATGCTCCTTAGTAATGGATACCAGTGCTGTCTTGGCCAGTCTGGAGCTATCAAAATGCCTTTCAGTTGTTCTGCTTTGATCTTCAGTAACACCTTGGTCATTAATGGTAGAGGTGGGAATGCATAGATTGTTAGAGAATTCCAGCTGAAGGAGGGAGCATCCATTCTCCAGGCTTGAGGATGGTGTGTCCTTGAGCAGAACTTCTTCAGATGATGATTGAGGTGTGAGGCAAATGTCCGGCCTTCCCCATGCATGAGTTATTTGTGAAAAAATGTCTGGCTGCAACATCCATTTGTGCGGGTCCATAATGTTTCTGCTTAGACTGTCCACCAGAACATTGTCCTTGCCTGGAACAAACTGGGATTGCAACTGTATGTTCAGTTTCAGGGACTTTTCCCAAAGAGTCATTGTTAGTCTGCAGAGGGGGTAAGAATGGGTGCCTCCCTGCTTGTTTATGTACCACATAACAGTGGTGTTGTCTGTCTTTATTAGCAGATGACCTTGCTGAAGAAATTTTCCGAAGGCCTCGATTGCATGAATCACTGCCAACATCTCTTTTTGATTGATGTGCAGATGCAATTCCCGGGGTGCCCATTGCCCTTGAATGCATCTGCCCTCCATGTGCGCCCTTCATCCATGATCTGAGGCGTCTGTTGTAATGGTTTAGCTTGCTTGAGGTTTGTTGAAAGACATGCCTTTGTTTAGCTGGCGTGCTTGTGCCCACCACAAAAATTCCTTTTGTAGACATGGAATGAGTGGAATAATTGCTTCTAAGTTGTGGCTGTGTTGAGACCATAAACTTTTTAGGTACCATTGTAGTTTTCTCATGTGTAGTCTTGCCAGTGGAATCAGAAGAATGCAAGATGCCATGAAACCCAGGGCCTGCAGGATTTTCCTTGCAGTCATCTGGGTGTGCTTTGCTAGGCTTTTGAAGTAATCTGGTGATTGTTCTTGTTTTTCTTCTGTGAGGAAAGCCATTTGTGAGTTTGTGTCCAGTTTGGCTCCTAGAAAAATTATTTGTTGGGATGGCAGTAGTCTTGATTTTTGAATTTTGACTGTGTATCCCAAAGCCTGTAGTAAGTGAATGACATAGTCCAAGTTTCTTATCAAGGCTTGCTTGCTGTCCGCTTGTATAAGGCAGTCGTCCAGGAAAGGGTATATTTGTATCCCCTGAAGTCTGCAATGTGCAATTACTGATGCCAGGCATTTCGTGAATACTCTGGGCGCAGTAGATAAGCCAAAAGGCAATGCTGAGAATTGATAATGCTTTGACCCTGCAAGAAATCTGAGGTATCTTCTGCAGCTGTGTCTGATTGGGACATGCAGGTATGCCTCCTTGAGGTCCAGAGTAACCAGCCAAGACCCCTTGTCCAGCATGGGAAGAAGTTGCTGTAACGTCAGCATTTTGAATTTTGGCACAATGAGAAAAGTGTTTAGAGCGGACAAGTCCAGTATAGGTCTCCATTGCTTTTCTTTTCTTGGAACAAGGAACAGTCTTGAGTAGAATACCTGGCCTTGTTCCTGAGGAGGAACCTTTTCTATTGCTTTGATTTGTAGCAGCTTTGAAACTTGTATGAGTGCCTCTGCCCTTTGATTTTGTGGCAGGTTTGGCATGCATTGTCTTGTTGGTAAGGTATGGAAGTGGAACCTGTAACCTTTGTCTATTATGTCCAAAATCCATTTGTCCTTTGTAAAAACGTGCCAATTTTTTGAAAATAAAGATAATTTTCTGCCTAAAGGTGCTTCTCTTTGAGCCTTGGTTGGCGGTGTCAAAGTCAAGTCATTGTGATTGTCCCTGTGGAGCAGTAGAAGTCCCTGTGCCACTTCTCTGATTAGTTGGTTGCCATTGGCGGCCCCTGTAGGAGCCTCGGTATTGCCCTCTACCTCGAGCACACCTGTTTTTTCCCCTTTGGAACTTGTCAGTGTCTGGAAAGGACCAATTCTTCGAAGGCCAATTCCTGCTGAACCTTGGTGGCTAAACCTGGAGGAAATCTTTGACTGTTTGTACTGATTTAGCCTTTTCCTCAATTGATTTCAACACACCCTGTGCATTAGCACCAAATAGCTTGTGTTTTTCCAGAGGTGCATCTAGAAGCTTTACTTTAACATGATCTGGCAATGTCTGTTCTTTCAACCAAGCATGTCTATGTATGATGGCCCCTGTCATAGCTGCCCTACATGAAGCTTCCAATGCATCATAACCACACTGAAGAAAATGATTGCTAACCTGCTGAGTATTATGAACCAAATCCTGCAAGGCCTTTCTATCTAAAGGCTCAGGAGAGGCTAACTTTTTCTGCAAATCATCCAGCAAGAAATCCTGATACTGAAACGTATGAAAAAGACAGTTAAGTGCCTTCATGGAAAGGGTGGTTGAGGTATAAACTTTTTTACCCCACCTCTCCAGGGACCTAGATTCCCTGTCTGCGGGCAAAGGATTTTTGGCCGTGGAAGTGGCCACTCCTTTGGGCCCCTGAGAAATAGTTTCTAGATCAACAGAGTGGGCCTTAAAGAGATGTTTATGAGTTTCAGAAACCCTGTAATATCTGTCTGGCTTGACAGGAGCAGGAGGGAGAGAATCAGGAGAAGTACTGGAGTCTGAGTACACATCATCCAATACATCTAACACTGGGGGTATAGCTAAAGGCCTGTGCTGGGGTAACTTAAGGAAAGCCCGAAGCCTTTTCCTGGAGTCAGAGAAATCCTGGCCCTGCCACTGAAAATGCTCTCTCATGGAGTGGAGAATTTCCCCGAAAGAAATATCCTTAGGAGGAGAGGCAGAGGGAATGGATTCATCAGCATCAGAATCCTCGTAGGCCGGGAAGGATTCTTCCTGGGAATCTGAATGGCCTGACTCACCAGAGGCTTCATCTGAGGAAAGGGTATCTGCCTGCTCAACCCTAGGCCTTTTGTCTGAAGGCGGCTGAGAACCTCTGTCTGGATGAGCCTGAGAGCCCCTGATTAAAGAAATTAGATCTGCAGCTAAAGTCATGATCTGTTTATCAGAAGTGGGACCCTGTGAAAAAGATTTAGGAGGGTGAGACTTAGCCTGGCTGGCAGCCTTAGCACGTGTGTAGGCCTTGATGGACATAGACACAGGAGGCCTAGCTGCCCCACGTGCTGGAGTAACTTTGTCCACCGGTATGGTGTCAGGCAAATCTTGTGCTTCGGTTTCAGGAGGAAAATCAACAACCGGCACCGGGGTAGCCTCCGGGACCGAAGTGTGCGGTAAAGCGGTGTCGTCGGCCTGGAGCGGTTGAATTACCACCTCCAAAGAGACCGATGCACTCGCGGTAGGCTTTAGCGTGGTGTCGGTGGAAGTCACGGGCCGCGAATGTCGGTCCCAGTCCTTCCGTTTTTTGGAAATATGTGCTGTCGGTTGTTCCGACAGCATGATATAGGAGTAATTTTCCCCAAAAAAGTCTTCAGTAAATTCTGCCCGGCGCTTAAGTGTGCGCTTATTGAAGCAAGCACAGGCAGCACAGGCCGAGCCGTCGTGGTCTGGGCCGAGGCAGGGAAGGCAGTAAGAATGGAAGTCCTTATGAGGTATTTGTTTACTACAAAACAAGCAATTATTAACTTTTGCAGTTTTATCTGACATCGGCTGAGGCAAGAAAAGGTTCCCCAATGGGGTACTTAGCTTTTTGATGACTTCGGTATCTGAAAACACAGGAGCTGGCCGACCGGCACTTGCGAACTGCTTCTGCTTCGGGCACCGCGCGGCAAGAAAGACTGAAGAAGATGGCGTTGACCAATGCTTTTATACCCCAGCCGCTCTGATGTCGGGGAAGAGGCGACATCAGCCGACGCCGGACCCAGACATTGGAATCCAGCCGACCGAAGGGCTGCCTGAGGCAGGACAACCCATATGTCAGGACTGCAGTTGCATTCTTTTTTTTTTTTCAAAACAGGTTTATTGTTTTAACATATAAGAGAAATATCATAACAATTTTATACAAGTAATTAAAAATAGGTATTATTATAATATTCAACAAAACAACTAAAGTATTTACAAAGACATCCACTACAATCAGATCAATTAATTAAACTAAAATACCATGCTATTGAAATTAAAATTTTTTTAACAAATTTTGTAAATTATCCCATACAATAAAATAAGATGTTTTTCTATTTGTTCTAGTCCTAATTGTGTTTATTTCCATATGGCACACTATATTCATAACATTTTTAAATTCATTGAACGAAGGAGGTGTATCTGAAGTCCAATTTCTAGTTATTATTTTCCTAGCCACTGCTAGAATAGACCATAACAAGGGAAGCTTAACCCTTTTAACACTTTGAGGTACAGGTGTGTTGAATAATATAAGAGATTTAGAAATAATGAAATTATCTGTAAAAGAGCCTGCAAAATTCATTAATTGACTTTCAGTATTCTTTCAATTTTATACAGTCATAAAACATATGAGCCCAGTCAGCATTAATTTCTACATTACATCTCTTACATAGATTATCTTTATTATTTATTTTATTCATCATCAAAGGTATATAAAAGATCTATGTAAAAATTTCCATGTATAAAGTCTCCAGACAATGGAAGACGTAGTTCTATAAGCAGATTCCAATATATATTGTTTATCTTGTTGATTTGGTGGGTCCCCATTAATAGAAGTGAAATAATTCCAGTATGAATCTACACTGTAAAAGTTTCTTGTCTGATAACTTTATGTATGTATGAAAGTTTACCTTTATCAGAAACTTTATGTTGTAAATTTAATATCAAGTAATCAATCAGTGTTGGAATAGATTCTTTAACAGTTATAGACATTAAATCTATTTTATTAATGAGATGTTGTCTAAAGGTCTGAACCTCTAACCAGCAAGTTTCTCTTAGATCAAATTCTTGTTTTAAGAAATCTAGATTTTTAACTTTATTATCAGATATCAACTGATACCAGTACTATAGATCATTATCTATAGCTAAATGAGTTCCTTCAGAAGTAGATGACAAAAGCATACCCTGAGTATACATTATAGGAAATACAATAAAATTCCATTCCCTATACTTAGGGTGCATGAATATAAAGTTACGATAACTAATAATAATATTTAATGGGTAACAAACCATATGTTTAGGTGTAATAGGTGAAGTACAAAATTCCTTTAGTAACCATAACATGGAGTTATTTACAATCATATTTTTATGTGTTAAGGAGATTTTCATGGAGTGTATACTAATTAGCTCCCAATAATCTTTCCATTTTGTGACATATGACTGATCTATTAATAAAGTAATAACTTTTACAATAGAAGAGATAGTATATAAATTAAAGTCTGGAAAAGAAATACCCCTTGAGACCAGCTATTAGTATGTTTCTTTAATGCAATCCTAGGTCTATTAGGTGCCCATAAGAAATTTAACATTAGTGTGTTCAGTTTCTTGATAATTATTTTTGTAGGTGGAAGTATTATTGATTGTATTAAGTATAAAATCT
This sequence comes from Protopterus annectens, assembly GCF_019279795.1. NCBI lineage: Eukaryota > Metazoa > Chordata > Ceratodontiformes > Protopteridae > Protopterus > Protopterus annectens. The sequence goes on along the minus strand of NC_056744.1, from coordinate 1,551,560,026 downwards.
TGGGGAATATTATCATTTTAATAATTGTAAGTCTCTCCTCCATAGTAAAAATCATATTATTCCAGGTATTAAAAAGATTTTGTATATTAAGAAAACAGGTATTATAATTATTATATATAATAGATTTAATATCTTTAGATAGTATTATACCTAAATAAGTTATCTGACCTGAATTGGGTACATATTTAGTAAAATCACTAATGAGAATATTTTTTCGTGTATATATAGGTAGTATTTTAGTTTTTTCTTCATTGAATATTAAACCAGAAATACTTTTAAAATTCATCATGTTATCAAATAGAGACTGTATAGAAGAATTAGATCCTGCTGATGTAATTAGAACATCATCTGCAAAAAGTTGAATTTTGGATGTTGTATTTTCATCTATTTCAAAACCCTCTATGTCAGTACTGTTTCTGATCAAATTAGCCCAAGGCTCCATTACTAAAGTGAATAATAGTGGAAAAAGTGGACATCCTTGTTTTGTACCTTTAAGAATGGGTATTTTTTGTGAAACATATGTTCCTACCTTAATATAAGCCAACGTTCCTTTGTATAAATGTTCAATTAGATTTACAAATGCATCCGAGAAGTTTGTGCACTTCATTAAGGTAAACAGATAGTCCCAACTTACTGAATCAAACGCTGAACTTATATCAAGACTAATAAGTATTAAATCTTTCTTTTTCCTATTTGCAAAATCTATTAATGTTAAAGTTCTTCTCATATTATCAAAAGTATTTCTATTTACAATGAAGCCTGCCTGATCTATATCTATAATGCCGGGAATGATTGTCTTCAATCTATCAGCAAAGATATTCATAAACATTTTATAATCAACATTAAGTAATGAGATGGGCCGATATGAAGAACATCTAGTTGGATCTTTATTAGGTTTTAAAATTGGCGAAATAAATGTATATTGCCAAGATGGGGGGGGGTTATTAACTCAGTTTGGGCCAAAATAAAAACCTTATGTATTAATGAATATGTATTTTTACAAAGGATTTTATATATCTCTGGTATAATACCATCATTACCCGGTGCTTTGTTTGATTTAAGCTTATTTATTTGTGTAATAACTTCTGTATATGAAATACTCTTGTCCAATAGTTTAATCTGTTGTTTATTAAGCTTTTTATTCATATTTGTGGTTATAAACTCCTTTATTTTATCTTTAGGTTCCATGTTAA
>NC_056744.1:1551436333-1551553833 GCF_019279795.1 Protopterus annectens | reverse complement strand
CAGAGCATTCTTTACAGCTAGCATTTCCTTTTGATTTATGTGCAGGTGCATTTGATTCAGGTTCCATTTGCCCTGAATGCACTTCCCTGCCAGGTGATTTGGGTGGCAGGGGGTAATGTGAATGGTAGTCCCCTATTTTGGTGGCAGGCCTCTGCCCACCAAAGGAACTCTAGGCGTAGGCAAGGTATGACAGGAATCATTGCTTCTAGATTCTGTGAATGTTGATACCATTGTAGTTTCCTCATATGCAGTCTTGCATATGGAATTAGAAGAATGCAGGAGGCCATGAACCTCAAAGGCTTGCAGTATTTGCTTTGCAGATAGCTGGGTTTTTGTGGCCACTTTAAAGTAGGTTGTCAAATTAATCCGTTTCTCTGGCGTGTGAAAGCCATCTGGGAAGTTGTATTCAAGCTTGCTCTCAGGAATATAATTGACAGGGTACCAGGTGTGATTTCATTTTGTTTATGGTGAACCCCAGACAAGTCAGTACCCTTTAAACAAAGGCCAGATGATTCAAAAGAATGTCCCGGCTTTCTGCCTGAATTAAACAATCGTCCAGGTATGGATATATTTGAATATTTCTTTGCCTGCAAAATGCAATGACTGAAGCTAGGCACTTTGTGAATACCCTGGGCACATTAGATAAGCCAAAGGGCAGTGCAGAGAACTGATAGTGCACGTAGCCTACTTTGAAGTGTAGGTATCTTCTGCAAGACTCCCTGATAGGGATGTGCAGGTATGCTTCTTTTAAGTTGTGTGTGACAACCATGCATCTTTGCCTACCATAGGAAACAGCTGGTGAAAAGTCAGCATTTTGAATTTTGGAATCACCAGAAAGGTGTTTAGAGTAGAAAGGTCCAGGACAGGATGCCATGTATTGCCTTTTCTGGGTACCAGATAAAGTCTCGAATAGAAACCTTGTCCCTTTTCTTCTTCTGGTACCAACTGAATAGCCCCCATATTTATGAGAGAGTACTTGATTTTTGGGCCTCTGCCCATTGATTTTGGGGTAGATCTGGCCACCCACTTGGTGTTGGTAACATGTGGAAGTGAAATCTGTATCCTTGGGACACTATATTTAAAACCAATTTGTCCTGGGTAATGAGTTCCCAGTTTTTGGCCTGCAGACCAATCTTTCCACCTAAAGGAGCATTCAGTTGGGAAGTGCTTGAAAGTTTTAAAAGCAAGTCATTGAGACAGTTTTCCATAGGGGGAGTCTTACTACTAGATATGAGTGCAGAAACCCCCCACTGCTTGGTCTTGTATGTCCCTTGGGACTGAAACCTGGGGTTTCTGCTGTGTTTGAGTTTGGCTTGAGAAGACCTGGAAGGGGCTGGAAAGGACCATTTTTTAGAGGGCCAGTGCCTACTAAATCTAGGAGGCTGAACTTGTAACAAATATGTAACAGTTTGCGTAGATTTAGCTTTATCTTCCAACTTTTTAAGAACTTCCTCAGCCTTGTTGCCAAACAGGTGGTCTTGATTTAAGGGAGCATCCAACAATTTAGCTTTAACATGATCAGGCAAAGATTGCTCCTTAAGCCAAGCATGCCTTCTGAGCACAGACCCAATAACAGCAATCCTGCAAGAGACTTCTAATGAATCAAATCCACACTGCAAAGTATATTTTCCAACCTGTTCAGCAGAATGCATTGAATCCTGTAATTCTTTATTTTCAGCACAGTCAGGAATCAACATCATTTTTTGTTTAAGCAATCCAATAACATGCTGTTGATACTTTAACATATGAAACTGACAGTTTAAAGCCCTAATGGCCAAGGTTGCAGAAGTGTAAACCTTCTTGCCCCATCTATCCAGTGCCCTGGAGTGTCTATCAGAGGGGGTAGGATTTTTAGCAGTAGAAGCCTTAATGCCCTTGGGTCCCTGTGAAATAGTCTCTGGATCCACAATAGGATTTTTAAAAAGGAACTTGCGTGAATCAGGAACCCTGTAATATACGTCAGGTTTTCTGGGAGCAGGAGGCAAAGAATCAGGGGCCAAACTAGATTCTGAAAAGTTATAAGCAATGTCTAGTACAGGAGGTATAGCTAAAGGCCTATGCTGAGGCAGGAGTAAGAAATTTCTAAGCCTCTTTTTTGAATCAGAAAAATCCTGGCTTTCCCAGTGGAAATGCTCCCTTAGAATATGTAAGGTCTCACCAAAAGAAAAATCCTCTGGAGGAGAAGCAGAGGGAATAGAGTCCTCTGCATCAGAATCCTCATAAGCAGATAAGGGCAAATCCAGATCATCAGAATCCTGGTCTGAAGATTCATCAACAGCTTCAGTCCTAGGTCTCTTAGAAGGGGGAGGTTGGCTTCCCCTGATTAGAGTTATAAGATCTTCAGCCATTCTTATAATTTGTTTTTTAGGCATAAAGGCCTGAGCATGCAGCCTGGGCATCAGTTTCTTAGGCATGGTTCGAGATTTTGGCCTAAATGAAGGAGGCATCTGTTTAATATGCAATTCCATAGGCCTGAATACACCCTCAGAAGCCGGTGCCTGCACAGCGGCTACAGGCCCATCCAAGGCAGAGACAGCCACAGATTCCACAGTTGAAGCATCTCGCAGCATACCGGACTCCGAATGGGTCTCAGTAGAGGCCTGCGAGTCAGAAGTAGTGGGTATCAGGGGCTGCGAAAGCATCTCACTGAGTACCGGCAAACTGGCGACTGGCTTAGGAGAAGCGTCATCGGCAGCTTTGGACCTCGGCGGCCTGTCGCTGTCTTTATCTTTGGTTTTTTTCAGAATCCCGGTAGTCGAATGGCTAACCAACATTTCTGGATAATTAAACAGAGAACCAAAATATTTAGAGGTGAAAATATACAGACAGTGCACTGATTAAATAAAGCACAAAACCAACAGCAAGGTACATCATGGTCAGGGCCTAAGCAAGGAAAACAGTACGAATGAAAATCTTTGTGAGGTATTTGCTTTCCACAAGTAATGCAATTATTAACTTTTACTGACATCGGTAAAGAGCAAGAAAAAGTTTCCCCAATGGGGTACTTAGCTTTAGTTGAAGACTTCGGTTCTGAAACTCAAAAACAAAATTTTCAGGAGTTGACTGACCGGCACTTGCTAACTGCTTCTGCTTTGGGCACTGCACAGCAAGAAAGACTGATGTAATGGCATTGGCTGCATGATTTATACCTCTGACATCATGAAAGAAAGGACAGCAACTGAAGCAGGACCCAAGACTTTGTTAATCAGGCTAACTGAGGGCTACTGCAAGCAGATAACCAAATGTAATGACTGCAACAGTGAAACACGAAGAACATCATGTTATTTGTTCTGATGAAGTTCACTGCATTTGAATGAAAGCACTTAACTAGCAATAAATTGTTTTTCACTGGTATCTTTTCTGCCTGGGCGTGATGAGGTCTTGGTTTTAGTTAAGGTATACTATTGCCAAAACCATCACATTTCATGTGGAAACTATGAGGGATACAAGCAAGTAGTAGAAACAAATAAACCAAGGTGATGGAGGAAGGGGAGCACCAATGGAATAATGATGAGTAAGAACTAGAGGAGTGTGGTGACGTGATACCATAAAGGAAAACTACATAGCAGAATCAGCAGAAAGGGCAGATATTAATGTCTACAATGGTAAGAGGAAGAGGGACTGATGAGCAAGCCCCTTTGGTAGAGAGAATGAAGGTAAAGAGGGCCAAGTCATAAGTTTATGTTTTGGTAGGGTGAGCAATGTGCAAAAAGTACTCCTGCCAAGGAGGAGAAAGGAAAGATGAGGAAGGATGAATAGCTCACCATTTAAAACCCTGAAACAAAAAATGAATGTCATGTTGGACTAGCTTAGGAAAACTAATGGAGGTGGAGGTAGGAGGTATGAAACTGAATTGAACAGGAAGCAAAACAGGAAGTGCAACCAGAGGGGAGGATGAGGAAAAGAGAGGGAATGTAGACAGTTCTGGACAGATGGCAGAGATGCTATGAATCACCAGGTGGTTCACAGAAGGCATATCAGCTGCAGGCTCAGCAAGACATGCCAGGCACTGAAGTGGCACCAGTAAGTCAGTACTTACTGCAGGGTGCCCAGGACTAACCATGGTTCAAGATGTGCATTTTTTGTTTTCTGTCCTCCGTGTACCAGTGAAATAAGGAGAAACAAAGAGGAACTGGATGTAAAGGTGATGAGAGTTGAACAGACAAAGAGGATTATGGGAAGGGTGGTGTGAAAGAACAAAGGATAAGAGAGGAAGAGGCCAAATTTTGGATTTAAGAATAAGATAAGTCTTTACTGTCACATATGCAGAAGAGAGGAGACTCCACTACAGACAGACTGATAGGTATTTCCATATATGCAAAAACATAGGCAAGGCAGCTACCACTTTAGAAGATATGTATATACAAAATACTGCTTTCACAGCCAGTAGCCACAATGGGACATACCATCATATGTAGCACAGCAAAGTCATTTGTCCTTGCCTAACACACTATGCCTTCCAAGACACAGAAGTAGTGGGACCACTACTACGTGGATAGAGGCACTATGCAGTAGCTAGGTGAGATGTGTTGGCCTAATATGCATGTTCACCTGTTGCATGGAGTACCCATCCCTTTGGACACCAAGATATGTGTAACTTTAAGAATACTGGATACAGGCGCCTGCCAACAATCAAAAGGCAACACACAGCAGACGTATTCCAGGCATCTTTCTCAAGAATTCTATACCAGTTCCTTGAAGCCATGTTTCAAAGAAACTTTTGTCATTTAGGACCACACAAATGCAGCCTAAATGAAATTACAAATGTCAGCTCATGAGAGAAATGCAGTGCAAATAGTACAGATATAGTGGTATCGAAGAATAACATAAGAAATAAAATAACACGTAAAACATGCAAGAAGTAGTTCACATTACATAAACACATTAAATACCCATTATCCAATGATAAATAAGTACCAAGCCCCTAAACTGTTTAGAGAATAAACAGAGAGTAGTGAATAGCAGCTGTTTGGTTACCATATTGCATGTTAACCTTAGACGTGACTCAGTGTAGCCATCATATTGCATAATAGTTATGCTGGAGGTAATTGCTCAGAGCAGCAAGATTAAATGAAAAGAAGGGGGTTCAATGTATTAGGTATTATGGTTGGTGTCTGTATTAATAAGTCACACAGCTGTAGGAAACAAACTGTTCCTGAATCTGGTAGTCCTACAGTGGAAGCTGCAGTACCTCCTTCCAGACGCAAGTTGTGAGAACCAGTTGTGAGCCATACGAGTCGAATCAGCAAGTATTCTATGTTCTCTTTCTTGCTCTTGTAAAGAAAAGCTCCTGAATAGAAGGGAGGTTTGTGCCCAAGATTTTTTCTGTAGTTGTTTCTTCTCAGCAGTTGCTGAACCATGTTATGAAGTTTCTAGTAAGGATACTCTCGATAGCTCTCCTGTAAAAAGTGGTAAGAGCAGACAGTGGGAGCCTGGCCTTTTTGAGCTTTCTCAGCAGGTGAAGCCTCTGTTGAGCCTTCTTGACTATATGGTTGGTATTAGCAGCCCAGGAGAGGTCATCAGAGATGTGAAGGCCCAGGATCTTGGTTGTTTTGACTTACTTGGACTTGTCATTATATGATGAAGCATGTGACAGAGGACAGAAACAAATGTTGGCATTTTATGACTCAATCCTGAAGTACTGGGAAACAATGACTGCTCCCAAGGCCCCACCTGAAGAACAGGGGTAAATGTATATCAACTGTAAGGGAAACCACTCCATTATTTGAAAAGTGGTCTGTAATGCATGGCATACAATATACAATTTGTAAGGAGGTCAACCAGGTAGTGCTCCACGACTCACTCATCTGAGACATGTGCAATTTATATCAACAGTTTTTTATGGGGTGACTTTCCACAAGGCCATATTATTGGCAATGCTGGATATGCCCTGTAGCCATGGCTAAGGATATCTGTAAGAATCCACAGACTAAGGCAAGCAATGCATACAGCAATGCCACATTTGGAGTCCCCACTATTGAGCATCATGTGGACAAATGCAACTATGTATGGACACCAGTGGAGCTACCGCTTTCTTCTGGATTGTGACGTGGTACGTGACTGCAGCATCAGGAAGCATTGAAGGTGACAGGACTCTCAGATTGTATTCTCAAGAGGACAAAATATTTTCGTAGCTGATATACAGAAACCACTGGGAGTGCATCCTCTGGAGCTCTCAGTATAAATTAGATGCCTGGCACAGCCTTGCCACTAAGATACTGTTGCTACTGGCATCTACCATTTTGATGAGCACTACAGGCACCATTATACTGACATGTAGAGGTTCCATATTGAACTTGTATGCAAACAGAAGAGGTGGTCAGAAGTGCAAACAAGATGTACAATAAGTATTCAGGATGGGTCACTGCAGTGCTAGTTTCCATATAGTTAAAAAGGGCATTTACAAGACATAATTCATGATGCTAAGGATAATCAACTCCTGTGTCAGAAGATGATGGAGCATCTCTCCAGACCAAAGTATGAATCTCATTACTATCATCACAGATACAAGTTCTATAAAACACTGCAGCATTATATTACCCACTGTTATAAATGTGTAGAGACAACTGTAGCACCCATATATGGCACCATTACATACTGCCTGACACAACCTCACTATGTATCCTGGCATGATAACCCACATGCATACAGGGCATGTTCAGGGGATAGATGCATTCCACATTTGCACATATATGCCCAGCTTGGCATGTCTGTCACACAGTGCCTGATATTCAGGACCATTGGCTCACTACCATACTATGAGCACTGCTACACAGCAGGAGGTCCTTCAGCATGCACGATATGCATCACATCATATTGGTTGAGTATCATCCTACCAAACGTTCATGCATGTGCAACTTCCAACAGACATACCCATGGCACTGGTACATTATTATCTCACAGTGCATATCAAAGTACATTACAGTAGTTGCTCACCATATACTGACAGTTACCACCACTGTCTTGTTTACCTTTGCTACAAAACACTTGCATAGCATGCCTGTTGGCCTGCATACAATGTCCATGCCTGCATAGCTCATGTTTACCCGTCCCATATCCACATCTTAAGGCCAACACCACCATCCTACTGTAAGACACCCCCCCACACACAGCCACCCAGTGCACAGCTACTACATTCTCGTTCACACATGGAACATATGATATCCTACACCTAGTCAGCATTACAGTCACTGGCAGAAAGGCATACATAGCAGATCTTTAGGACACCTCCAGATACCTGTGTTAGGTAAAAACAAGAATTCAATACGCAGTCAATACACAGGAGGTTCAGATGCAAAAGTTTACTAGTGTACACCAGGAGGCAAAAAAACATACAAGTACAGAATTTTGTCTGACAAGAAACAGGAAGCATACAATTTTATATAGGTTTAACATTTAGTTATGCCCACCTTACTGACGTGATATGTCACAGGGCATCTACATCATTTTCAGCTTACAGTCCTCTATTCATAAAACTACCGATGCTGTATATTTTAAAATTTTCCTCTAGATACAATACGGCCTTGCTATCCAGCTGGTCAGTCACAATGTCTTTCTATAAAGTTACTTGTTCAAGATTTCATATCAGTTCAAATACAATAGAAGCTTCAGTCTTTTAATGCATGTCTTTGTTCTCTATTATACTTTCTCACACATCTGCATGCTATCTTCGTAACATATACAAGGCCACATCATTCTAACAGGAAAGAGCAGAAGATTTCATTATTTCACACATTTAATTTCCTGACCCAGCAGATAATCACTTGTGAAAAGCATAAACATTAAAACTTGCTAAGCTAGCATTCTGCCAGGGTCAGAGGCCAGCTTTTGCCTCAAGCCACACTGCAGTTTCAAAACTACTTCACATTCAGACATGAATTGATTTTACTACATATGATTAATAGAATAAAATGCATTATATACTACTTTCCTTTTAAACTAGCATTTCTCATGTACTCAAATACATATTTTTCTAACATTTTCCCCCCTATTAATACTTTTTATTCTATTTTGAAGTATGCATAGTGTCATTTCATCTCCCAGCCTTCTCCACTCAGGATTTTCAGCTAGGTGAATCATTCAATCAATACTTCAGAAAAAACGTCATCTGAAATCAATCTTTCAATTTCAATATCTTGGTAAAAAGTTTCAGTAACAGATACATCGACAAAATCTTTGATTATTTTTTTTATGCAGGGTATCCCACAGCAAACACATGCTCCAATTAGGAGTATACCAACACAAATGGCAATCAGAATATTTATTAGGATGGAACCCCACCCCCCAAATAGATTCTGGAAAAAGTCCGTCAGTGGGTTTGGGCCTGGTTCAGTCATGGCTGATACTTGCTGAATTACCTCCAGTTGGTTATTTATCTCGTGTCGATTGTCAGGTATATACGCACAGCATTCTTCTTTGATAAGCGTGCACATACCACCTCTCGCCGCTAGGGTGAAGTCAAGAGCCATCCGATTTTGTAGCACAGCAGTTCTCATTGCATTCAGTTCATCAGTCACTAGTTCTAGGGTGGAAAAAGTTGCATTACTCATTACTTCGAGAAGTTTCGACAACTTCCTCAGCTCCCAGATCGATTTGACAGCTCCATAGGCTGGAAGTATTCCTGCCCAGGATATAACACTATCACTCAAGTCCATATGAGTCAATTTGCTTTTGTCTTTCACTGCATGATGATCTTTCCAGCCAGCTTCGATCTTTCCAATTGGATTCACAGGTTTTTTTAACTGGACCTTCAGATTTTCAGGCTGTTTCTCTTACATTCCGTATCTTACCCACAGGTAATTCTGCAGTATGTCTTATTGCCGGAACCAAGTAGCCCAAAAAACAACTGCCGGACCAATTCTCAGGTAACCATTTACATGCCTTTTTCCCACAAATAAAATAACAATTCTCTACTTTAGTACTAATGCACATCTGCCCTGCATGAAACATTTTTCGATCAATAACTGACAATTGTTTAAACAAAACTGGATTCTTTTGAATGTCACTCATAGTTGTTTTTAATGAGTACAAATACGAATCATAATTAGTATTACAAAAAGTTTTGCCATTACTGTTCTTAATGTAACATCGGTAAGATATGGTTATACTGCAATTACTCCAGCCCACCTGGAGAGTGTTGTTTTTGAAAAAACATACAATTCCTTTTTGTGTAACAGGTAAAAATAAAGCTATTTTGTCCTGTGATCTCACAGTTTCTGTGTCAGAGAGTAAATTCTCCCAAGTCTCATTTATCCCCAAAGGGACAGCGGACATCACTAGTTCTCCATATGCTGTCGGTATAGCTGTACAAACCCAGCAATCTGAAATGTTCATAGTCTCTGCATATACACGTTTCATGGCTAGGTGTGTGTTAAAATTTGGATGCCAGTCTATAGACGTTTCATCACGCCTTCCCACTTTCAATGGTGTGGTTGTGTGTAGAATAAAACACAAGAGAAAAATTGTCGCAATTACAGTTAATAAATGTATACACAACAAAATGATTATGCAACATCTCTGGGGTTGTTCTAAATTTCTATTTGCCTTGTTTTTGGCCATCTCGGTCTGGTTGTATACCAGTCTCAAAGTTTTTATCAAGTTGAAAGTTCTTTACAATGCATTAAATAAACCCAGGATGCCCTCTCGGCCACTCTGACTGCGGTAGGCGTTGCCAACAGAACCTGGTATGGTCCCTCCCACTTTGGACTCGCCCAGTTTTTTCTTTTCGTCACTTTCACCCAGACATATGTCCCTGGAGCCAAGACTGCTTCCACCGGTCTGGTCTGTTCCTTATCTGAAAAAGAGTTAAACTGCAAAACAGATTTATTTGTTAACAGTTTCCTCATATAACTAGCTAATGAACTGTCAGCCTCTTGCTCTGCAGGCATGAGAGCTTTCCACTGAGGCACATAATATGCTCTCCCAAAAACCATTTCAAAGGGAGTCAAACCCTTTACATTTGGAACCGTTCTCATACTCAGCAGTGCTAAAGGCAGACAGTATATCCAGTTCTTGTGTGTCTCCTCTACCAGCTTCCTTAACTTATTCTTTAGGGTACCATTGTACCTCTCCACCAGTCCTGCTGACTGTGGGTGGTAAGCCCAATGGTTCTTTAAGGAGATACCAAAACATCTCCCACAAGCTGGTGAATCGTTTGATTCACAAAATGTGTGCCATTGTTACTATAAATCCTCTCTGGAATGCCAAATCTAGGGATTATTTCTTTTATCAGGGCTTTCGCCACTGTTGCTGCATCCGGGTTTTTGGTTGGAAAAGCTTCTACCCATTTGGAAAACATGTCTACAATAACTAAACAAAACTTCTTCCCTTCACATTTATTCAATTCTATTAAATCCATACAAATAGTATGGAACGGGTATGGTGGTACAGGGAAACTTCCTTGCTTGGTCTTAAATGTTCCTTGTGCATGATTGCTTGTTACAAGTATGACAAGCTGCACAAAATATTTTGTGTAGTTTGTGTATCCATATGTTTGGAATATTCGATTTACTAACTGTACCATCCCCCCTGTTGAGACATGGCACTGCCCATGGCTCAACAAAGCTGCATACCTAAATAAATTAGACGGCAATATCTGTTTTCTTTCTTTGGAAATGTACAGTCCGTTCTCAAGAATTGCACCTCGTTTTACCCATTTTCGTTTCCCTGCTTTTGTAGCAAGCGTCTGCATTGTTTTTAACATGTCTAAATCTAAAATCTCAGAGGGTTGTAATTCCTCATTTAAAAGTACAGTTTCTGAGTCTGAGGCTGCTTGCTTTGCAGCTGCGTCAGCTCGTGCATTGCCTTTTGAAATCTTATCCTGCTGTTTCGTATGAGCTACACATTTACAAATAGCTACTTTGGCAGGTAACTGGATAGATTCCAATAACTCCAAAATAAATTGTACATGATTAATAGCTTTTCCACTGGATGTTATCATTCCTCTGTTTTTCCATTGTTGTGCAAATACATGTACTGTAGAAAAAGCATACTATCAGTATATATGTTCACACTCTTGTTTTTTTCTAAAGTACAATGCCATCGTCAAAGCTATTAATTCTGCTGCTTGTGCAGATAAGTTATGTGGTAAGGATTGAGCTTCTAAAATGTCAGTGTCTGTAACTACTGCATACCCCACTAGATTCTTCCCTGTAGGACCCCTTCTGCATGAGCCATCCACGTAATGTGTCACCTCGGCATTATCCAAGGGCATATCTGTAAGATCTTGTCTAGGTAAGGCTAACTGTTCAATTTCCTGCAGGCAGCTGTGTGGTGTGCCTTCCGTAGGGGTTGGAAGTAATGTTGATGGATTCAATGTCATACATCATTCAATTGTCATATGAGGTTGGCTCAGCAGTATAGTCATACATGAAAGATGTCTAGCAGGAGAAAGGTATGCCACTTTCTCTTGCAGTAAAATTATTGCAACTGCATGAGACACTCTCAATGTGAGAGGGTGGAATAACACCACTGAGGCTGAGGCCTGTACTGCCATTACAGCTGCAACTACTGCTTGTACACAGTGAGGCAAAGATCGTGCCACTGGGTCTAATTGTGATGAATAGTAGGCTATGGGGCATTGCTTATCCCCATGTTGTTGCGTCAACACTGACGTCATATATCCTTGCTTACAATCTACGGTCTGGATGAACCGTTTGGGATAATTTGGAAGTACTAAAACAAATGAAGAAGCTATCAACTGCTTCAATCTGCAGAAAGCTATTTCTGCTTCAGTTGTCCATTGTAAGGTATCTTGTGCTGCCATTGGTGTCTTATATATCAAGTCAGTCAGTGGAGCAGATTCCAAAGCATAATTTGGTATCCAGCTCCGACAAAAATTAGTTGTACCTAAGAAAGACATCATTTCTTTCTTGGTTGTTGGTTTGGGTGCTTGCAAAATTGCTGTTTTTCTTTCCTCATCTAGTATTCTACCTTCTTTGGATATTACATATCCCAAGTATCTAACTTGTTTTCTCCAAAGTTGTAACTTACTTTTGTTTACTTTGTGTGTGTGTGTTGCTAAAAATTTTAACAATGCTACAGTATCCTCCCTGCACTGTTGCTGGGTAGGAGCTGCTAGCAAGATGTCATCTACATAAAGTAGAATTTGACTACCTCCCGGTGGGGTAAACCCTGCCAGATTGCTAGCCATTTCTTGTGCAAATATTGTTGGGCTCTCACAATATCCCTGTGGTAGTCGGGTATACGTATACCTTTTACCCTGAAATGTAAATGCAAACCAATATTGACTATCGGGATGTATAGGTATTGAAAAGAAAGCATTGCTGATATCTACCACAGAAAAATACTTCTGTTGTGGTTCTAAATTGTTTAACAAAGTATGTGGATCTGGCACCGTAGGTGCTCTAGGTATCACTGCATTATTTACAGCTTGTAAATCCTGTACCATCCGCCATTCCCAGTTTGCTTTTTTAACAGGAAATAGGGGTGTGTTACATGATGAATCAGGAGATTCTACCAGTACTCCTTCTTTGAGTAATGCTGCTATTATAGGTTTAATTCCTATTTCTGCATCCTTTCTCAAAGGGTATTGTCTTTTCTGTGGTCTAAAAGCTGACTTTGGGGTTATTGTAACTGGTCCTGCTGTTCGAATAAGTCCTACATCTGACTTGCCTGTTGACCAAAGAGTTATTGGAATGTCATACAAAGCCTTTTCTTCTTCTTCCAGTAAAAATGCTAATCAGCTGTCCTCACTGGATTGCAAGTGTACAGCTGGATGTGTCTGTGTTAACCAATTAAATTTTTGTTTTTGTATTCCTTGTTCTAATAGTTCTAAATCAGTCTGTTTCTCCCATCTTGTCACTTTCTCTCCTAAATCTGCCCATTTGACACTTGTTCTTTGTCAAGCTGACATGTGGTAGCCGATTTGATCTATACAATGCAAGGAATTCTTGAGGTAATGAACAGCTAACTACACTGTTCCCCTCAGTATCCCAGTAAAAAGTACACAAAACCAATCTGGTTGCATGATTTCTTAACAATTCTTGCTCATACTCTCTATCAGGTCCTGGTGTAGTACAATAGTATAGAGTACAGTGTAACAAATGCTGTCGATCAGTGTCAAGGGAGGGAGCTTTACTGATGGCTATGTTCATCAGTTCCTCGGTTACTGCCCCTGGACCAGTCATGACTAAGTCCTGGCTGTGCCAATAAAAGGTTCCACCCTCCGATCGCACTACAAAGGTATCCATTTGTCTTTGTGCCTCCATACCTTGTACAGTCGGAACTACTGCTATGCCAAATATCTGCATAAGGTCCCTGCCCAATAGGTTTACTGGACACTTTGCAGAAATAAGAAGTTATGTACTTACCATAACGTTCCATCTGAGTAGGTGGATTCATTTGTCTGCAACCTGTGGGCTTGGATCCGATATCGGATCCGAACTGGCAATAGTTTCCAGCTTATGGATCCGAGCTTCTAGCTCCTCCCCTCACCCATAATGCCCTGCTAACCCTCCATGACCTCAGATCGAGTTTGCCCTGCACTAACTACCCTTACAAAAGGGTATCTTCCCTATACAGGAAACTGATAAGGCCAGGGGGATAGGAGGGCGGGATGGTTGCAGACAAATGAATCCACCTACTCAGATGGAACGTTATGGTAAGTACATAACTTCTTAATCTGAAGTAGGAGATTCATTTGTCAGCAACCTGTGGGACAGAGTCCCCAGCTACCTGAACCTTGGGTGGCCATCATGGAAGAATATTCCGGAGCACCGCTGAGCCAAAGGATGCTCTACCCCTAGAAGTCACATCCAGTTTATAGTGAGTGATAAAGATACGAGATGAAGCCCAAGTGGCTGCCGAACAAATATCGTCCAGAGGAACCCTGGATTTAAAGACCGCCGAGGTCGAGACAGAACGGGTAGAGTGAGCATGAACTCCTTCCGGTGCGGGCCTCCCAGAGGCTTGATACGCCAAGAGGATACACTGAGAGATCCAACGTGACAGGGAGACTTTCGAGATTGCTTTTCCTAAGTTGAATTTGGCAAAGGTAACGAACAACTGGTCGGATTGTCTATGACCAGCCATCCTGTGAATGTAAAAACGAAGCTGTCTGTGAACATCCAATGAATGCAGCTTGTATTCTCCCTTGTTCTGATATTTGGGAAAGAAAACAGGGAGATTAATGGATTGGTTAATATTGGCTTCCGATGCTACCTTTGGAAGGAAGGAGGGATTGATCCTGAGGTACACTCGGTCTGGATGAAAAATTAAATATGGAGGCTTCATAGAGAGAGCTTGAAGTTCCGAAACTCTTTTAGCTGATGTGATAGCTACCAAGAAGGCAGTCTTGAAGGACAGGAATTTGAGATCCACTGAGGCCGCAGGTTCGAAGGGTGGAGCAGTCAAGGCTTGGAGAACTAAGGAAAGATCCCATGGGGGAACAGCCTCTTTGATGGGGGGTCTAAGTAAAAAGGTGCCTTTGAGAAAAGCTTTGCAAAGTCTGGCCGACATTAAAGGCCCTGAATCCTGCCCAACATGGTAATGTGAGATGGCAGCCAACTGCACTTTGACTGTGGAACTACTGGCACCCTTGTGAAAAAGATCAGTAAGGAAATCCAGAACCAAAGGAAGAGGAGCTGTAAAGGGGTCTAGCTCATGCCGCTCCACCCAAATGGAAAAACATTTCCATTTACTGCGATATACCTTCCTGGTAGACGGCTTGTGTGCCGCCACCAGGATGGCTTTAACTGGGGAAGAAATACCGGGAGTCCTAATTAGGAGTGGAACTGGAGCAGCCAAGCAGTCAGCTTCAGGTTGTCCAGGTTCGGTGTTGGTAGATTCGACGGGTGCGAGATTAGATCCAGGATGGGATCCAGAATCCAAGGGGGATTCACTAAGTGAGACCAGAGGTAAGGGAACCAAATCTGGCGAGGCCAGAATGGGGCAATGAGGATCATTCTGCACCCCAACCGAGGCGCTTTCTGTAACAATTGTAGCATTAGGGGCAGTGGAGGATATGCATACAGAAGGCTGGGCGGCCAAGCATGCACCAGAGCATCTCTCAGAGAATCCCCTGGGGGGGGGTTAGAGCGAAGAAACTGTCGAACTTGGCGTTTAAAGGAGAAGCAAAAAGATCGCAGCAGGGAGTCCCCTATTTCGCGAATATCAGTTTCGCTACCTGTAAATTGAGAGACCACTCGTACGGGGAGAGAATGGTGTGACTGAGCCTGTCCACTAGGATGTTGGTCCGTCCTGGAATATGCATTGCGATAAGAAAGCGATTGGTGGAGATCTCCCATTCCCACACTCTCATGGCTTCTCGGCATAGAGGGTATGATCTGGTTCCCCCCTGTTTGTTGATGTACCAGACCACTGACATGTTGTCTGATTGAATCGCAATTGTCCCAACGGGGAGGAGGGCCTGAAGTGCCTGCAATGCCAGAAGCACCGCCCTCATCTCCAGAACATTGATATGCAGGGAGGTCTTTGAATCGTCCCACGTGCCTTGGACCGTCTTGCCTGCAAAATGCCCCCCCCACCCAAGGCAAGATGCGTCCGTGGTCACTGTGGCGAGAGGGGGAGATGTGCAAAAGGGGCGGCCCTTGAGAAGGTCCGGAGACTGGAGCCACCACAAGAGGGCCCTCTTGCATGCCTTGCTGATCGCAATGGGGTGACACAGAGGGAGAGACAGAAAGGACCATTGAACTTGAAGCGTCCATTGTAGAACCTGCATGTTCAGGCGAGCACAAGGGAGAAGAGTGATCGCTGCCGCCATAGATCCTAGTGCCCTCAGGACCAATTCCGCAGGTGATGAGTTTGACTGAAGGATGGCCCGCACCTGGAGTTGTAAATTTCGAATTCTGTCGGGGGTGAGAAAGGCCCTTAGTTCTCTGGTGTCTATTCTGGCTCCTATAAATTCTATAATCTGAGTAGGGGCCAGATTGGACTTTTCGACGTTCACGGTGATGCCTAACTTGGGAGCCAGACAAAGAAAGGAGTCCCTTGCTAAGCAGAGTAGATGCCTTGTTGGGGCAGTTAGGAGCCAGTCGTCCAGGTACGGAAAGACTTGAATCCCCTGGAGTCTCAGGTGGGCCGCAACCACTGATAATACTTTGGTGAACACCCTGGGGGCTGTGGTGAGGCCAAAGGGGAGGACCCTGAATTGGTAGTGACTGGCTCCCAGCCGGAAGCGGAGGAACCTCCTGGATCGTCTGTCCATCAGAATGTGGTAGTACGCATCCTTGAGGTCTATAGAGCACATCCAGTGGCTCTCCCCTAGAAGGGGGAGGATTGATTGAAGAGTGACCATCCGGAATTTCTCCTTGGGAACTGGCAGGTTCAAACGGGAAAGGTCTAGAATCGGTCTCAAGTCCCCCATCTTTTTTGGCACCAAAAAGAACCTGGAGTAGAACCCTAATCTGATCTGTTCTGGGGGGATGGGCTGGATGGCTCTTTTTGCCAGCAGTTGGCCAATTTCTGCTGCAGTAGCCTCCCTCTGATCAGGTGGTACATTGGGGAAGTTCTTTAGTTTGGGAACACGAAGGAAGGGGATCTTGTAACCTCTGGATATAATGCGGAGCACCCAGCGGTCTGATGTGACGGACTCCCATGCCGCTAGGTGCTCTGAAAAACGTCCCCTGACTGCCTCCAGAATGGAGCAGTCGGGCAACCCTTCAGGGTTGCTGCGTGGGCCGTTCAGAGAAAGGTTCCCTGGGCCCAAAGTTCCTAAGAGCCCCTCTGCCTCTGGGGCGGCATCCTCCCTGTCCTCCACTGCCACGGAAGGACTGGTTGTCCTGAGCGGTTTGGATTGTTGCGACTTCCGGAACCACATCTTCTTCTGGCCCTTTAGGTTCCTAGAGTAGGCCCTCTGGGGCGCAGAGAAGCGGACTCCGACAGCAGACATCTTCCCGTCCTTCTCGCTCTGAACAAGAGTGTCACAACAGTCTTGCCAAAGAGGGCAGAACCGAAGGAGGGCATTCGCAAAGGACGCCTTGAAAGGCTCCACAAAATCACAGTGTCGGAGCCAGGCCTGTCATCTCATAACTAGGCCTGCTCCACTAGCTCTAGCGGCTCCCTCAGTAGCATGGGATAACAACTGCATAGACGTATTAGAGATAGACCTAAGAGTGGCCATTCGGGTGGAGTGCAACTGCTTGCCCTCCGCCAACATGGACTCTGGGGGAGATGCAGCGTATTCTTTAATAAGATCCCGCTGCATCCTGATAACATGGGCCATGTAGTTGAGCGCTCTGACAGAGAAGGTCGCTGAACGGAACACCCGCTTCCCTAAGCGGTCCATCATCCGAGACTCCTTGCTCGGTGGATGGACTGAGGGGCTCTCCTGAGCGAGTTCCCTCTTGGTGGCCGCCGCCATCAACATGGCATCTACTGGGGGTCCCTTACACCAATGGGAGCGATCCGATGGCGGGCTTAGGATCCTGTCTGGCTGCTTGGGGATAGGCTCCACGGTGTCTGGGTCCTTCCACGCCCTGGTGGTAATAAGGTCCACCAGGGGGTCGGCAGGAGGGGACATCCAAGAGGTAGACAGGCCCGCTTCAAATGCCTCCAAAAACACGGACTCGTCCGAGGTAGACTTTGGGGCAGACCACCCACCTCTTATTCTTAGCATTTCCATGATGTCTCCAAAGGAGACATCCTCAGGGGGTGATCATGGGGATTCTTCCCCTTCCTCCAAGTCCATGTCCTCAGTTAAGGACTCGGGGGAGTCCACGTGCCTCCTCTTGCACTTGTGCTTGTGGGGTGCTTCCTCGGGGGGGGGCTGTCCGAGGAGCCCTCGCCAGCAATATCATGTTCCATTGGAACTAATTGGGACAATGAAGCGGGCTGTCCCAAAGGCCGGGTGACAGAAGCCTGACCCAGAGCAGATGGAGTGCAGGGTGGAGCCAAAGCAAGGGCCGGGGGTCCGGATGCCCTCAACAGAGCCCTCTCCACAACATCAAAAGCCGAGGGGGAACCACTTCCTACATTCGGATCTGAAAGTTGGCTCCCACTCGGATCCGATGAAGGGATCAGAGCCGGCGCCGAGCCCCTCGGATCCGAGGGACCAGTGTGCTCAGACACCGACGGTACCGAAGGCACACTGAACCCCTCGGATCCGATGCTCAGCCCACGGCTCCGTGAGATCGGATCCGACAGACTCGAGGGCAAGGTCGGATCTGAAGTACCCGGTACCGTCGGCGCCGACCCACCCCCGTCTCCAAGGCTGCCTAGCTCCGAGCACTCCGAACCCGGGTAGCGGGTTGGAGAAAGAGCTATGGGCTGAAAAAAGGGGGTCCAGCTCCCCCCCAGAGAGGGGGTGGCAGGAGCACTCCCATCTGCATCTGGGCCTGGATGAACCTTTGCATCATCCAGTCCAGATCAGCGTCGGATAAGCTATAAGTAGATCTCGAAGAGGCTACAGAGGCAGGCCTGGAGTGCCGCCTCGATAGCCTCAACGTTGATTGGGTCTCCTCCTCCTCGGGGCCCGGAGAGAAACAAGGTGACCGGAGCTGAGGAGGAGGAGATCCAGAAGCTGAAGCAGCCGGGGGAGAAGCCTGCTTAGCAGGCGGGGCCGAGACAGAGGACTCGGCCCGCCGCTTATGGTGCTTCTCCCTCGGCTTCTCTCTCCTAGCCTTCCTCTCCTCCGACCCTTTAGAGGGAGTTTGAGTCCCGGGTGGAGGAGGGGGGGCAGGAATAGTAGAAACCATAAGCATGGATACTACAGGAGGGGCGGAGGCCGGAGCCGAGTCCGGGGGCAAAAGTCCCGCCAGGACCAGCTTCGACCTCCGCTCTTTCAATGCCCTGGGGTTGAACGCTGCACAAATTGTGCAACCTGAAGAGAGGTGTTCAACCCCAAGGCATCGAACGCACTGAGTGTGGCCATCAGCCGGAATAGCTTATGGCCACACTCGGTACATTTAGAAAATACAGCCTTTGGGGCCTCAGACATTTCCCTTTTTTTTTTTTTTTTTTTTTTAATAAAAAAATAAAAATTATAAGAAAATGCTACAGCACACACACACAGGCCCCAAAGAGATACACACACACAAACACACACTACGCTGCCAGTGAGGGGAGGGAACTATACGCAAAATACAAAACAAGAAAGGGAACCTAACACTTTCACACAATTAAAGTTTTAAATTTAGTCTAAAATTTAAAGAAAGTAAGTTTTTAAACACTTAGCTGAAGGAGCTCTCATGGACCCAGCCTTTCACTATGCACGGCAAACTAGATCTGAGGTCATGGAGGGTTAGCAGGGCATTATGGGTGAGGGGAGGAGCTAGGAGCTCGGATCCATAAGCTGGAAACTACTGCCGGTTCGGATCCAAGCCCACAGGTTGCTGACAAATATCTCCTACTTCAGATCAACTATTTTACTTCTCTGGGCCATACCTGAAACAGGGTCAGTTATTGCTATATCATGGGAAAGTGGTTCCCTGTATAGCTGTCCATTTGCTGCTTTTACTAGTATATAATCAGGTGATTCAGAATGTTCTGGTAACTTGGAGGGGTTTATCAAAGTCCATGACGCTCCTGAGTCACACAGGAATTTGACTTCCCTTCCCTCCACCAGAAGGGTAACTTCCGGTTTCGTATCTGCCAAGTAGAGCTCTAAGCTCAATAATGCCAAGTCCAAAATTTCATTTTCTTCATACTCCACATCTGCTTGCACTTCCTCTACTCCCTCTATCACATTCACATTTGCTTTTTCTTTATTAACTTTTCCTGATGATTTCTGACTTTCACATGATGTATCTTCACTATCATATAGTCAAGTCCTCATCTCCCTTATTTTCTGTGATTACCTTTTTGTTTTGCCTACAATCCCTTGCTAGATGTACTTTTTTCCCCGCACTTGAAGCATTCACCTCTCTTTTTTCTCTCTTCGAAATCTTCTGATCGTTTGTCAGACTGTTTATTTCCTTGGGCATTCTTTTTCTTGCCCTTGTTACCTGACTGTAATACAAACACTTAAGCTCAGTCTTCAGCAGTGAAGATTTGCACCTTCTTTTTCTTTTTGCTATTAAAATGTCTTTCAGCATGTCTAGCATACTCAAGTAAGGCTTGTAACCTTCCTGTTCGATGGTCTATCATATGCTTCGTAATGAAGCTACTAATAGGTGCAATGCAACCTTTCAAAAATGCATTTTTCAGTTGTTGTTCCTATGGGGAGTCATTTGTTTGGTTCTCAGGAACCGCCATACCGCTATGATTATTAAAACATTCTAATAATCTAGCATAGTATCCATCTATTGTCTCATTTTCCTGTTGTATGCATTGATTAATGCAAGTCCAGTCTGCTCTGGGTTTCCATTTCTCAGAGATTTGGTCTGTCAGACCTTTCACTCTGTTGTCTAATTCTGCATCACTATGTGGGAGTGGTCTAAGGTCTGCATTATGAGGATTCCAGGCACCACAAATCATGTGCCAATCTGGACCTATAATTTGTCTCACTACTTTTTCTACTTCTTCCCCATTCAAGTGGTAACTCAACCTCATGCCTTGTAAATCTTCTAAAAATTTCGTAAAATTAACTTTCGGATGGGGGATTCCCTCAGTAGCCTTCCGGATGTCTTCCGGTGTCCATGGTCTCTATACTAAGAGTGTTGGATTTTGCACTTCCTGTCCTGCCTGAGGATTTGGAACTTCTATAAGTGGGCACATTTCTTCTCACTCTCATCCTGTAAATTTCTCTCTATTTGGTATGATTCTGTGTCCCTGTATGTTTTACATGTCCGGGACCTGGTTTCAATAGGATCTCTAACAAATGGTTGTGGTTTGATGACTTCAGGATAGCGCGGAGGCGGACCACCCTGTCCACTCACTTCATATCCTGAAAAGGGTAAGGGAGGAGGAGGAGCTGTTGCTATTACCAAGTTATTATCTTCTTTGTCTAAAAACAATGTTTTTGAATTTTTAAGCTTCTGTTCCCTACGATTTGCTTCCTCAATCCACCTGTGTGCCTGAGGAATGCCTAGCTGGCGTTGCTTTTTTGCCTGACCTTCCGCATCAGATTTAAGCTGTTTAAGGAGTTTAACTAGTGAAATTTTATCTAGTTTACCATCAAATCTGTATTTATTAACCCATTTCGTATAATACAATGTTGGTAATTGCATATATTTTGCGTCTTTAGTTAGGGGCGGATCTCGCGAGGGTTTAGTGCACTGATTACCCATGTCAAAGAAAATGTTACATAACCCTTTTTGTATCATGTGATATCAAATTCTGAGTTCCTGTTCACAGTTTATCTAGAATAACTGCCTACCTTATTCTGTTATCCTGATCTATGACCAAATATACAGTACTACTTTTGTCCCTGATCTGCAAAACAAATCTTGACAACAATATACTGTAACCTAGTCCCTGATCTAAAACAGAAAAAAGGCAAATTCTTCCTACCTGAGCTTCTGGTATTGAAAGTTGTCCAGGTCCTGCTTTTCGACCACAGATCAGAAAGTGGCCAGCCTCTTTACACACAACAATTCAGTCGGAGGTCTTTTCACTCAAGAAGAATCGTTTTGGTACCTTCTCCTGCGCAGTATTCGACCACCGATATGCTCTGATCTGCAACTTACCAAGGGAATTCCGGCTAAGAAGGACCAAACTGTTGGGTAAAAACAAGAATTCAATACATGGGAGGCTCAGATGCAAAATTTACTAGTGTACACCAAGAGGCAAAAACACGTACAAGTACAGAATTATGTCTGACAAGAAACAGGAAGCATACAATTTTATATAGGTTTAACATTTAGTTATGCCCACCTTACTGACGTGATATGTCACAGGGCATCTACATCATTTTCAGCTTACAGTCCTCTATTCATAAAACTGCTGATGCTGTATATTTTTAAAAAGTTTTCCTCTAGATACAATATGGCCTTGCTATCAGCTGGTCAGTCACAATGTCTTTCTGTAAAGTTACTTGTTCAAGATTTCATATCAGTTCAAATACAATAGAAGCTTCAGTCTTTTAATGCATGTATTTGTTCTCTATTATACTTTCTCACACATCTGTGTGCTATCTTCGTAACATAAACAAGGCCACATCATTCTAACAGGAAAGAGCAGAAAATTTCATTATTTCACACATTTAATTTCCTGACCCAGCAGATAATCACTTGTGAAAAGCATAAACATTAAAACTTACTAAGCTAGCATTCTGCCAGGTTCAGAGGCTAGCTTTTGCCTCAAGCCACACTGCAGTTTCAAAACTACTTCACATTCAGACATGAATTGATTTTACTACATATGATTAATAGAATAAAATGCATTATATACTACTTTGCTTTTAAACTAGCATTTCTCATGTACTCAAATACATATTTTTCTAACAACCTGTAAGGCTGATAATTTCTTTTTATTTCTCTACATTTATGTTACTATTTCATGCAGTGTCTACTACATCAGTGTTGGTAAGGCAGAGGTCATTACATCACCAGCAGGCTCATCATTCTCATGCCAGCTGTCCATCTGCTCCAGGCCTGTTTTGCCAGTGGGTGACAGACATAATGCAGTCAGGAGTGATCTCAAGGTGTCCACCTTCACTTTTAGTGGTCAGTCACTACAGGGAAGTGTTGTGGCTTCTTCTTCTGTTAACTCTGCTGGTGGTTCACATTTTGTTATCCAGTGAGAGTTTCTGGACCAGTGGCTTGATGCACACATTGTCCAGCTAGAGACCTTCTTTGTAGGACTAGTAAAGTTTCACTACTGCATGGGAATGCCTACAGTGTCCCATTAGATGTGAGAGGGCAGCTGTGGTGTTGATTCATCTCTGCTTGTGATTTGCATAATCAGAAGATAGATCCCACCCTATTCTCAGTCCTAGTGCTCCACCCTTCCTTGTGTATGACCTCCCTCCCATGTCTGTCAATAAATCCTCTCAATTTCCACATGCATTCCAGTCAGTTTGCATGTATGATTATTTGTCAACCCCCCCCCCCCCACTTTGTGTCAACACCTCCCCTGCTGGTCTTTGTCTAAGCTTCCTATTTGTTTGTTTACTCCTGCTTCCCTACCTATACACTCTTTCCTTCCCCTGACTTCCTCTTACATCTTTCCAGAAATATCCTTCTTGATAAATGGAAAAATGGGCACCTGTTCCAAAAAAAAAAGGTAAACCATTCCTCCCTTTCCACTCAATGAGTCTCCTTCCCCTTCTCCTTACACGTGTTCCTCTACGTGCTATTTCTACTTTCTGAATTTGTTACACTCAGAGTCCTAGATTATTCCCATTTCCATGAATAAACAAAAGAAGCCTATAATGAGCTATGTATTGTGTTTCACGGCTTTTCTCAAAGGGCAGTAAGCCTGCATGTAAGGATACACATACTTGTATGCATGCAACTTATACTCTGCTGCTCCTCAAGATTTCTGTGACCACATGCATGAAATGTTTGCCAACATTAAGTGGATTTCTTATGGAGTTCATTCTCAAGGAGCTAAACGCTGCCTTCTTAATTATATACGTGTGTGTGTGTGTGTGTGTGTGTGTGTAAGCCAGATATAAACAGATAGATAGACACAGCTACACACACAAGATATTTGGATGAAAACTCATTTTGCTGAATTCCAAAAAAAACAAACCAGATGACTGCAAAAAAAATATTTGGTTGAAAGTACATTCAGCTGAGTGTGCCAGATTTACACACAGTTCTGGAATAAAAGAAGTAGATTTATTTGAAGTTTTTTTTTTGTAATTGCAGTGATTCCCTTAAGTGTGGTACTTTATCTTTTCTTCACAGTTGCATGACCAGAGTTTACAAGTTCATAACTTCCACCAAGGACCATTTTAAGCCTAGTCGTGTTATCCCATTAGGTGTTCAAACCATCCTCACCATATATATATATATCTATTCCTGTACTTCCCATTTGTGAATGAATGTTTTTTGATGTCATAGCACTGAGTACTGAAAGGTGAATCTGCTGCAGGATAAAGGTATTTAAGTACTATCACTGTCCATTAGTCACACAGGATGTAGTCTTGGGGTAAATTTCCTTATTCCCATGCACGGACCAAAGTTGTATGAGTAGGGACAGGGATGAGCTTTGTTTTACTTGGATGGGGAGCTTGTTCCAGAGTAGTGATATCCTTTGGAATATGTACCTGTTCTTCCAGACTATTCTGTTTATGCAGCAGTGAAAGCAGAGATCTCTGGATCAGGTATTTCTGACACAATTTGACTCGCTGATGTGCAGCAGGTCCATCAGTAGTGGGTCCCCCCAAATTATCTATTGTAAAATTCCAGTCATTCTCATGATGGTTAATATACAATTATCGACCATGAGTTGGTTATGGCTAATCTAACACCAAATGGGATAAGCTAATTCAAGCACCAAAAGGGAAATGGTCAGGCTAAAAATGTCTGTTTAGGATGGCTAACCTAGTACTTACCCAATGAACCTATAACCATAAATAGGAGGCCAAAAGTAGAGTTGTGGACACTTACCATAAATGTAGATGTTCAAGTGTATTCATTGTTGCAGTCATTACATTTGGGTAATCTGCTGGCAGGTTGCCCTCAGTCAGCCTGAACCAAGGAACAGACACAGCAAAGCCCAATATTCCTCAGATATTACAATATTTGACGGAGATGCTTGACAAGGGCCTATCTTTTTCTTCAATAAAAAATCCATGCCTCTGCCATCTCAGCTCATTTCAACACGGATCCTCCTCTCTTTTCTCATCCTCTGCTTAAACAGTATCTTATAGGGGCCAAAAATTTAAGGCCTCCCAGATCATCACCAACTCTTGCATGGGACCTCAATTTTGTGCTGGAAAAACTCACCCTGCCTCCATTTGAACCAGCAGCTACTGCAGATATAAAATTTCACTCACCCTGCCTCCATGTGAATCAGCAGCTACTGCAGATATACAATTTCTATCATGGAAAACAGACTTTCTCTTGGCAGTCACTTCAGCAAGAAGGGTTTCAGAACTACAGACTCTCATGGCAGTAGAGCCATTATTATATTTTACCCAGACAGGGTGTCCCTCAGGACCAACCCTTCTTTTATGTCTAAGATGGTATCTAGTGTGGCTCTTGACCAGACCATCCACCTGCCAACATTTTACCCAAATCTGCAGAACAAGGGGGGAGCAGATTCTGCATTCATTGGATGTAAACTGACAGCTAAGATTCTACTTAAACAGAACCAAATCTGTAAGAAAGTCTGAGCAACTACTGGTAGCATTTGCTGGAGGGTCAGAGGGGAAGGCTATATCAAAACAGACTATCTTTGAGTGGATAAGCCACTGCATTGGTTTCTGCTACTTGCACCATGGTAAACCTGTGCCCAAGGAGATCAGATCACACTCCACCAGGGCTGCCTCTACTTCAGCAGCTTTTCTCAGAGGGGTCCCAACCAAAGATATTCTAGAAGCTGCTACTTGGAGCGCTGTTCATACTTTCACAAAGCATTATCATTTGACTCTTCTCCAAATCCAGGGCAGGCTTTGTCACTGCAGCTCTGTAGGGCCTTATAGCCGCTCCTAATGCTGTTTAGTTCCATCCTCCCATCCATAGCTTTGGGACTCTACCCAAATGTAATGACTGCAATAGTGAAACACGAAGAACATAGTAAACTGTGTACACTTACCATAAATGTAGATGTTCGAGTGTATTCACTGTAGCAGTCGGGGTTACCCACCCTTCATCCCCCTTTCTATACCTTTTCTTTCCTTCACTTTGCACTAAAAGCCTTGTGGTGCATTTGCTTTTAGAAAAAAACTTTCCCTTCATCTAAAAGTGCATTTATATATTTTTACTGTATATATATATATATATATATATGATATTTTTTTGCTCCCCATTTGAGGGGTGCCTGACATCTGGGGGCAGGAAAAACAGAATAAAATGGCGTCAGCTGCATGTTTACTACCCCTGATGTCATGAAGAGACAGCAACCGACGCAGAGCCCAAGACTTTGTTATTCAGGCCGACTGAGGGCAACCTGCCAGCAGATTACCCAAATGTAATGACTGCAACAGTGAAACACAAAGAACCTTAGATCTGAATCTTTCATGGCTCAAAAAGTAAGACACAGATCACCTTGCAGCAACCTCTAGGCTACTGTTTATAAGGAGAAGTTGGATAACTATATGCTTGAATTTGTTCATACCAAAAGGGCATTGTTTTCATCTATGGGTCTGATAAGGGAACAGTAAAGTGTTAAGGTGACTTCTTTTGATCTTGAAGATATTCCCTTGGAAATGAACAGGGCCAAACAGAAAGATTTCCTGACTGTGGGGAAACATGATGACTGAATGAGCAAAAGCTATCCATATTAAGCACCTAGGTCTACATTACTTTACCGAAACACATATTCATCAAATACAACTGAACGAAGGCTAAACATCGAAATTTAGTTCGGCGAATGACAGAAGTTTTACCACAGTTAGAAACCACTTGGCCATCACCAAACTTTACCCTTTTCCCCACCATAGTGCGATTTTAGAGTTGGTATATATGGTTGGGGGTGTGGGGAATGAAGCCCCCCACTTGGTGGGTTTCATTTAGTGTGGTGTTATGTTCCAGTGTGCCAGTGGCTGACTGGTTCCTGCCCATAGCTAAAACTCTGTGCTTTGCTGAAAGTACAGTTGTGTACACTTACCACAAATGTATTTGTTCCAAGTTTATTCACTGTTGCACTCATCACACATGGTTTATCTGCATACAGGTAGCCCTCAGTCAGCTGGAATACCAGAGACATAGTATTTCTGCGTCAGTTGCTGTCACTCTAGGATTGATGTCAGTTCGTCAGGGGTATATAAACAGGCAGCCACTCCATTACATCAGTTTTTCTTGCCCCAAATGTCAGGAGCCCCCCAATAGGGAGCTAAGTTACGGTGGGGAAAACACCACCAGTAAAAAGTAAATACCAATACCCCTGAAAGGGATGAGTAGCAGACAGAGAGGAGAGAGAGAGAGACAAGGGGGCTGGAGGGAGGGAAACCTGGACTGCAACAGTGAATACACTCAAACATTTATAGTAAGTGTACACAAAGTACAGTTTTGTACCTACCATAAATGTAGATGTTCGAGTGCTAATACAGCTGCAGTCATAACAGATGGGTTTTCCTGCCGTCAGTCGGGTCCTCGGTCGGCTGAATTCCAAAGTCTAGGTCCGGTGTCGGTTGTCGTCCCTTCTTCCCTGACGTCAGTGCGACAGGGGTATAAAAGAACCAGCCGACGCCATTTTCTTCAGTTTTTCTTGCCCCAGAGGTCAGGTTCCCCCAGAAGGAAGGCAATACATAAATTTATGTAATAATGCAATACAGTATAATCAAAAAACATCAGTTTCAAGCAAATACACCATAAAAGAATACCCCAATCAGGTTGTATGAGGAGGTGTTAGCCATTAGGCCTGTTTCAGAGGGGAAGGAAGGAGGGAAACCTGGACTGCAGCTGTATTAGCACTCGAACATCTACATTTATGGTAGGTACAAAACTGTACTATGTTCATCGTGCATACAGCTGCAGTCGTAACAGATGGGTAGAATACCAAAGCTAAAAAAGGGGTGGTAGGCACTAGGTGGAAGTAGGAGGAGCCAGGATGCCCTGCAAAACTGCAGTGGCAAAACCTGCTCTAGATTTGGAGTATAAAGGCAGGTGATAGTGCTTGGAGAAAGTATGCACAGAACTCCAAGTGGCAACTTCCAAAATATCTTTGGTAGGAACCCCCCTGAGGAAAGCTGCAGAAGTAGCTGTGGCCCTTGTGGAGTGAGACCTGATGCCTGCAGGTACAGTTTTAGCATGACGAGAGTAACAAAAGCGTATGCAGTGGGCTATCCATTTTGAGATTATCTGTTTTGAAATAGGCTTCCCTTGAGCCCCTATAGCATAGGACACAAAGAGTTGCTCTGATTTTCTGAAAGGCTTTGTTCTGTCCAAATAAGGTAGTTGTCTGTGAATGTCCAAGGAATGTAATAGTCTCTCCCCTTTGTTTTGAGGATTGAGGTAAAAGGCAGGCAAGTGGATAGCTTGATTCAAGGCTACCCTGGATACTACCTTTGGCATAAAGGAAGGATTGGTTCGTAATGAAACTCTGTCCTGATGGAAAATGATGAAAGGGTGCACAGCCATGAGGGCTTGTAGTTCCGAAACCCTGTGAGCTGAGGTGATAGCCAGCAGGAAGGCTGTTTCCCAGGACAAATATTGGCAGCTGGCTCAAAAGGAGGCAAAGTCAGTTTCTCTAGAATGAAATTGAGATCCCGAGCAGGTACTAGTTGTTTCCTTGGGGGTTTTATATTCTTAGCCCCCCTGAGGAACTGTCTTAAGAGGGGGTGAGAGAATAAAGGAGGATCAGTGTTATATTCTGCAGAAATGGCTGAGGCATGGATTTTGATGGAAGAGAATGAAAGACCACTGCTTAGCATCTCAGCTAGGTACTGTAATATTTGAGGTAAATTCAGTATTCCAGGGTTCTGGCCCTTTTTCTCATTCCAAGCACAAAACAGTTTCCATTTGGCGGAGTAGGCTTTTCTAGTAGAAGGTCTTCTGGCCTCCAAAATGACATCCTGTACCTCCTTGGAGAGTAGGGTCTGTTGTGATTTTAAGGAATCTTCCATGCGGCTAGATTGAGTGTTTTCAGCTGACTGTGAAGAGTTTTGAAGTTGTGCTGAGTCAGTAGAAGAGGCATTAGAGGGAGGATCCATGGTGGGGAATGCGTTAGGCTCCTCAGGAGTGGGTACCAGTGTTGCCTTGGCCAGTCTGGAGCGATGAGAATCATCTTTGGTCTGTCTGCTCTGGTTTTTAGTAGAACTTTGGGCAGCAGAGGAAGAGGTGGAAAGGCATATACTGTCATTGTTGTCCAACTGAAAGAGAGTACGTCCACTTTCCAGGCCTGTGGATGAAAGGTCCTTGAGCAGAATTTTGTCAATTGGTGATTTCTGTGGGAGGCAAAGAGATCTATGTCTGGCCTTCCCCATGCTTGAATTATCTTTGAAAAAACTTGAGGATGCAACTTCCATTCGTGTGGATCTGTCATATTTCTGCTTAAGTTGTCTGCCAGCGTATTTTCCTTGCCTGGCAGGAACTGTGCTTGAAGCTCGATTTGCAATTACATAGACATGTTCCAAAGAGACATGGCTAGCCTGCATAGGGGGTATGAGTGGGTTCCTCCCGGTTTGTTTATGTACCACATTACTGTGGTGTTGTCTGTCCTTATCAATAGCTGGCCTGGATGCAGCAGGTCTCTGAAAGCTATAATCGCATTTATTACTGCTAGCATTTCCTTTTGATTGATGTGTAGGTGCTTTTCCTTTTGGGACCATCTGCCCTGAATGCACCGATCTGTCATGTGCACCCCCCCAGGCGTAATCCGAGGAGTCTGTTGTGATGGTTTAACTTGCTTGAGGCTTGCAGAATGGGAGACCTGTGTTTGTTTGTTTGGCATGCTTGAGCCCACCACAGAAATTCCTTTTGAAGACATGGAATTAGTGGTATTATTGTTTCCAAGCTGTGGCTGTGCTGAGACCATAGGTTTTTCAGGTACCATTGCAGTTTCCTCATATGCAGCTTTGCACATGGGATTAGTAGGATGCAAGATGCCATGAATCCCAGAGCCTGCAGGATTTTCCTTGCAGTTAGCCTGGTGAAAGTTGCCAGTTTTCTGAAGTATTGAGTTAGCTGCCCTTGTTTCTCTGGCGTGAGGTAGGCCATCTGGGTGTTTGTATCCAAGTTGGCACCCAGGAAAATTATTGTTTGAGAGGGAATTAGCCTTGATTTCTTTTTGTTGACTGTGTATCCCAGGGAATTCAACAACCTTATTACAAAAGCCAGATTTTCCAGAAGTATGTGCTTGCTGTCTGCTTGGATCAGGCAGTCGTCCAAATATGGGTATATTTGTATCCCTTGTAGTCTGCAGTAGGCAATTACTGATGCCAGGCATTTCGTGAACACTCTGGGCGCAGTAGATAAGCCAAAGGGCAATGCAGAGAACTGATAATGTGTTGAACCTGCAAGAAATCTGAGGTATCTTCTGCAATCTTATCTGATTGGGACATGCAGGTATGCCTCCTTGAGGTCCAATGTAACCAGCCAAGACTCCTTGCCCAGCATGGGAAGAAGCTGCTGTAATGTGAGCATCTTGAATTTTGGCATGAGTAAAAATGTGTTTAGGATGGATATGTCCAAAATAGGTCTCCAATCTTTGCCCTTCCTTGGTACCAGGAATAGTCTGGAATAAAAACCCTGACCCTGTTCTTGTACAGGTACCTCTTTAATAGCTTTCATGTCCATGAGATCTGAAATTTGTTTTTGTGCCTCTGCCCTTTGATTGTGCGGCAGGTTTGGCATGCCTTTCATTTTTGGAAGGGTGTGAAAGTGGAATCTGTAGCCTCTGTCTATAATGTCCAGGATCCATTTGTCTGTTGTGACAATATGCCAATTTTTCGAAAATAATGCCAGTTTTCCACCTAAAGGTGCTGCCATTTGAGCCTTGCTTGGCATGCAAAGGGGAAAGTCATTGGTTCTGCTTTCTGAATGGCTGTGAACTATCCTCACTAGCTCTTTGGGTAGGTGCTTGCCATTGTCTGCTTCTAAACGATCCTTGAGATTGCCCTCTACCCCTCGGTCGCCTGTATCTACCTCTTTGGGGTCTGTCCATGGCTGGAAAGGACCAATTTTTTTGAAGGCCAATTTCTACTGAAACATGGAGGTTGTACCTGTAGGAAATCTTTCACTGTTTGCATTGATTTTGCCTTTTCCTCCATTTTCTTTAATACCTCCTCAGCTTTAACAACAAACAATACATCTTTTTGCAGAGGTGCATCCAATAATTTAGCTTTGACATGATCTGGTAAAGTTTGCTCTCTGAGCCAAGCATGTCTACGTATGACTGATCCTGTAACAGCAGCTCTACGAGGCCTCTAAAGCATCAAAACCACATTGCAAGGTATGTTTACCTACTTGTTCTGCACTATGTATAAAATCATGCAACTCCTTTAAATCTGGTTGTTCAGGTTGTGACACTTTGCTTCTCAACTGTGAGAACAGAAACTGTTGGTACTTTAACATGTTGAACTGGCAGTTTAATGCCCTCATGGGTAAGGTGGCCGAGGTGCATACCTTTTTCCCCCACCTTTCTAAAGCTCTGGAATCCCTCTCTGAAGGTAAAGGATTTTTAGCTGTGGAGGCCTTAATTCCCTTGGGGCCCTGTGAGATAGTTTCTGGGTCAGCAGCATGGCTTTTATATAGGAATTGGTGTGAGTCAGGAACCCGGTAATACCGGTCAGGCTTGACTGGGGCTGGAGGTAAAGAGTCTGGATTAAGGCAGGACTCTGAATACACATCATCAAGGATATCTAAGACAGGGGGTATAGCCAGAGGCCTGTGCTAAGGAAGCAAGAAAAAATCCCTAAGCCTTTTCTTGGGAGTCTTGAGTACTCTTGACCTTCCCAGTGGAAGTGTTCCCTCACGGTATGCAAGGTTTCCCCAAAAGAGTAATCCTCAGGGGGGGGGAGACAGATGGAATGGACTCCTCTGCATCAGAATCTTCAAAAAGGGAGTATGAATGTTCCTGGTCATCAGAATGTTTTGAAATAGTGGAAGCCTGGTTCAAGGAAGGGGATTCTTCCTCCACTCTGGTCCTTTTTTCCAGGGGGGGGGGGGGTGGTTTGAGAACCCCTGATAAGAGAAATTAAGTCTTCAGCCATTTTGAGCATCTGCTTTTTAGGCATGCGGCCTTGAGAACGGCCCTGTGGGGTTTGTTTTTTAGAATGCATGGCTGTCTTAGACTTAGTGAAAGCCTTGATGGAAAAAGAAGAGGAAGGCCTGAAGACACCTTGAGAGGAGGCAGACCTGTTTAAACTCTGAGTTTCACTGCCAAGAGTGGCTTTGGTATCTGTGGTCGGGGTGTGAGCCGAAGAGCCTGCGATCTCAGGTACAGAAGACACCACCAATGAAGTGTCGTCGGTAGTCAGGGGCTGTGTAGGTGCCTCACTGAGAACCGGACCACCTGTAATCGGCTTTGTCGTGGTGTCGGTAGAGGCCACGGACCTCGTGTGTCGGTCCTTATCTTTGCATCTTTTACTCAAAACTGGAGTCGGAGTATCCAACGACATAATGTAATTAAATTTTTTGCCGAAATAGTGTTGGGCGAACTCCGCCCGACTCTTAATAGTGCATCTGTTGAATGTAGCACAAAAACAACAGGCCAAGACGTCGTGGTCTGGGCCTAAGCAAGGAATGCAGAGGGAATGAAAATCCTTATGCAGTATTTGCTTCCCACATGAAATACAATTATTAACTTTGTCTGACATCGGTCTGAGGCAAGAAAAGTTTCCCCAATGGGGTACTTAGCTTTCAAGAAGACTTCGGTTGCAGATATTCATAATCTCAGGAGCTGGCCGACCGGCACTTGCAAACTGCTTCTGCTTCGGGCACCGCGCGGCAAGAAAGACTGAAGAAAATTGCGTCGGCTGATTCTTTTATACCCCTGTCACACTGATGTCAGGGAAGAAGCGACGACAACCGACGCTGGACCTAGACTTTGGAATTTGGCCGACCGAGGACCCGCCTGACGGCAGGAAAACCCATCTGTTATGACTGCAGCTGTATGCACGATGCACATCTGTACTATGTTCTTCGTGTTTCACTGCTGCAGTCATCACACACGGGTTGATTCCCAAAGCTGAAGAAAGGGTGGAGACAGTCAAGAAGAGTTGGGGCTGGCTAGTATTGCCTGCATGACTGCTGTTGCAAAACCCACCCTGGATTTAGAAAAGATAGGCAAGGTGGCAATGCTTGGTAAAGGTGTGTACAGAACTCCAGATAGCAGCTTACAAGATGTCCCTGGTAGGGACTCCCCTGAGGAATGCTGTAGAGGTAGACATTGCCCTAGTGGAATGTGTTCTGACCCCCTGAGGGGTTGGTTTCCCATAGTGCTTGTAGCAGAAATGGATAATGTGCTATCCATTTGGAGATGGTTTGTTTTGAAATGGCCTTGCCCTCTGCCCCTGGTGCAAAACTGACAAGTAACTGGTCAGATTTCCTGAAGGGCTTCATCTTATCAAGGTAGAATCTGAGCCATCTGTGCACGTCCAAGGAGTGCAGGATCCTTTCCCCTTTACTTTGAGGATTAGGGAAGACGGTTGGCAAATGAATAGATTGGCTGAGAATCACACTGGACACCACTTTAGGCATAAAGGAAGGGTTAGTCCTGAGGGAAACCCTGTCAGCATGGAAAATAATGAAGGATTCCACAGCCATAAGTGCTTGTAGCTCAGACTCTCTTCTAGCTGAAGTGATGGCCAGAAGCAAGGCTGTTTTCCAAGAGAGGAATTTTAACTCTGCTGATGCTGCAGACTCAAAGGGGGGTAGTATGAGCTTTTCCATTACAAAGTTAAGGTCCAAGCAGGGGTGGGTGCTCTCCTTGGTGGCATTAAGTTGTTTGCTCATCTCTGGAACTGTCTGATAAGAGGGTGAGAGAAAAAGAGTTGGCTCAGTGTTGTAATGAGCCAAAATGGCAGAGGCATGGATCTTAATGCCGGAGAATGATAGGCCTCTGTGGAGTAGGGCTGCTAGGTAATCCAGGATTAGAGGTAAAAAGGGCAGTCCTGCGTCCTCTCCTTTAGACTAAATCCAGGAACAATACCTTTTCCACTTATCAGCATAGGATTTCCTTCTACTGGGGCTTCTGGCTTCAAGAGTGATGTCTAGTGGGCTGGTCATGAGGGAGAATTTAAGGAATAAGCCAGGCTTGTAAGATTCATGGTTTGCAGTTGAAGATGCAAGATCTGTTCCCCCTGCTGAATGAGGAGGGTTGGGATCTGGGTTAGCTGCCAGGGTGGTACTGGTGACAGGCTGCACAGTAGTGGGTACCAGTGCTGGCATGGCCAGTCTGGGGCAATCAAGATTGTTCTTGGTTTGTCCTGTCTTATTTTGAGTAATATTCTTGAGAGGAGGCAGAGGGGGAATGCATAGATTGAGAGGTTTTCCCACTGTTAGGATAGGACATCCACTTCCAGGTCCTGCTGTGAGGTGTCCTGGAGCAGAATTTGCTGAACTGGTGATTGCAGGGGGAGGCAAAGAGGTCCATCTCTAGGGACCCCTACTTCTGGATTAGAATACTGAAGGTGCTGGGGTCTAATTGCCACTCATGTGGGTCTAGGAGATTTCTGCTTAAGTCATCTGCCAGATAGTTTTGTTTGCCTGGCAGGAATTGAGCTTACAGATGAATCTACATGTCCAAGGCCATGTTCCACAGGGCCATGGCTAGTCTGCAGAGTGGGCAAGAGTGTGTTTCCTCCCTGCTTGTTGATGTACCACACATAACAGTGGTGTTGCCTGTTTTTATCAGCAAAGGTCCTGGTGAGAGTAGGTACCTGAAAGCTGCCAGTGTGCGCTGAACAGCTAGCATCTTTTTGGTTGATGTGCAGACCAGCTTGACTTGGGCTCCAGTGGCCCTGAATGCACTTGTCATCCAGGTGTGCCCCCCCACCCATAGTCTGATGCATCTGTGGTTAGGGACTGGGTGGTGAGGGGTTGAGTAAAGGGAAATCCCTTGTTGTGGTTACATGCTGCTGCCCACCAAAGAAACACTGTCCTTAGACAAGGTATGATTATTTCCAGGTCCTGAGAATGTTGGCATCAAAGACTTTTTAAAGTACCATTAAGGTTTCTTCATACGCAATCTGGCATATGGAACTAGTAGGATACAAGAGGCCATGAACCCTAGGGCATGCAGAATTTTCTTTGCAGATAGCTGGGTTCTGGTGACCATTTGAGTGAAGTAGCCTGTCAGGCTTGTTTTTCTGGAGTAAGGAATGCCATCGGGGATGCTGTGTCCATGCTTGCTCCCAGGAATACAATATTTTAACTGGGGACTAGTTTTGATTCATTTTCATCGATAGTGTACCCCAGGGAGGTTAGAAGATTCTTTACAAATGTCAGGTGCTGCAACAGCTGTTCCTGACTGTCTGCCTGAATCAGGCAATTGTCCAAGTATGGGTAAATTTGACTTTTCTCTGCCTGCAATAAGCAATGGCTGGAGCCAAACATTTTGTGAATACTCTGGGAGCAGTGAATAAGCCAAAGGGAAGTGCAGAGAACTGATAATGCATAGATCATGCCCTGAAATGTAGGTATTCCCTGCATAAGTCCCTGATAGGGATGTGCAGATAGGCTTCTTTTAGGTCTAGGGTGGTTAACCAGGCATCTTTGGACAGCATAGGAAGCTGCAGCTGAAGGGTGAGCATTTTGAATTTTGGTACCACCAGGAAGGTGTTTAGAGTGGAAAGATCTAGGATTGGGTGCCAAGTACCCTCTTTTCTGGGTACCAGGAAAAGTCTGGAATAGAACCCTTGACCTGTCTGTTCTGCCGTAACAAGTTGAATTACTTGGGCTTCAGGCAAGTTATTTTACATTAAGAGGGTTCATGGTCTGCACTCTTGTGGGAGGAGAGGCTGGACTCTACCCTTCTGAGCTGGAAATTTCTGGTTCAAGGCTTATAACCCTGCATATCTGAACTGCTCTGAAATTGGTACACCTTGTTTGCTGTAGCATAGACTAGATCCAGGCCTGCTGAATCTAGCTTTGTTTGTATAACTTGAGCACTAATCCAGGCATTCTTTAAAGTATTCAATTGTATTTATTACTGTTTGGTAGTAACTTGATTAAAGTGTAGATATCATTCTAAGTCTTTTGGATTAAGCACTTGGGCTTCAGACCAGTTGTTTTACATTAGGAAGGTTTGTGGCAGGACAGGTAGCTTACATCCTTCTAAGTTGGGAACTGCTGATTGAGGGCTCAGTGTCTGTTATTCTAAAAGTGTATTAGTTCTGGTTTAAGCACTTGGGCTTCAGGCCAGTTATTTTACATTAAGGTGGTTCGTGGTCTGCACTCTTGTGGGAGGAGAGGCTGGACTCTGCCCTTCTGAGCTGGGAATTTCTGGTTAGAGGCTTATAGTGCCTGCATATTTGAACTGTTTCTTACTGAAATTGGTACACCTTGTTTGCTGTAGCATAGACTAGATCCAGGCCTGTCGAATCTAGCTTTGTTTGTTTGCTTGTTATTTCCCTGAAACTCTAATTCCACCTAAACCATGGCTTTTCAGTGCTTCTGTGGATCCCTAGTGATATCTGCATTGCTTACTGTACTTATTTCCTTGTTTCACTTGAAAGAAAGTTACTGTTTGTCGTTTTGGCATTTAAGTTACCTGTAACACATTGCATTTAAGTTACCTGGCACTTGCTCACTAAAGCAATTATACAAGTCAGCACTAAAAAATTAAAAGCACTACACCCTCACAAACTCCCCTTGAGTACCTTGTTCCCCACTGGCCCAGTTTTTCAATTATAAAGGAATTCCCAATACTATTATAGCATGTCCAAAGGTCAGTTGTCAATCTCCTTTCCGGTCTAGCTGGTGAATCTGGGAATCTTGAGGCAATGTTACAACTGCCTCATGTACACAGACAACCCTCTCTTCCTCACAACAAATTCCAACACATGTGAGAGATGCAACTATATAGCCAAACTGGAGGCTAAGCTCTCTCAACTCAGTACTGGTGTAACCAGTCAGGAGGAGAAGGAAACCACACTCACTACAATTCCAGTCTCACATAGACCTACCACGACAGCAAACCAAACACAAATACACAAAAACATACTCGGAGGCTCTAAATAAAGACAGCAAACCAAACACAAATACACAAAAATATACTCGGTGGCTCAAAATAAAAATCTGCCTAAGCAGCAGAGACCTCCAAAGCAAACACCCAAGCAACCGCTACCCCAAAACAAAACACATGCAACACATAGCTCACAAAGCCAGTGTGCCGAACAATCACAGCTCTTAAGGCTAAACAACACACCTGATAGACTTATAATAGGTGACTATCGTCAGGCACACTGACGTCCCGCTCACCAGGCTGAACAAGAAGGTCACGGTGAGCTGCCTGTCGGGCGCTAGGATCCGCCACATAACACAAGCATTCCGGTCACGCCAAGGCAAGTACAAATATGACTCAGTCATTGTCCATGCTGGTGTGAATGACCTGAGATGTACCTCCCTGGACTACATGAAAAGAGACACACAGGAGCTCTCTGAGCATGTAGCCCAGGCCGGTATGACCCTGACCTTGAGTAGCATCTTACCCTCACCAAGAATGATGCCACAATATGAAGACAAAATGGTCAATTTCAACAATTGGCTTAAGTATTGGTGTCATTCAAAGGGGATCCAATGCCTGTCAGCCTGGGATGACATGCTCGACAAGCCACAATGCTTCGCTTGGGACAGCTTGCACCTGTCACCCCTGGACTTTCGGATATTGGCAAGGGCTCTTGCTACTCCCATAGTGCCTTTTTAGGCAAGGCTCAAAAGACAAACCCACCTCCATAGGTATCACAAGGGATAAGAAACTAAGAGTAATGCTACTCAACGCCAGAAGTCTAAACCTCAAGATGCACGCACTCGAAACTCTCCTTAGCATGGAGAACATACCTGTGCAGTAACAGAAACCTGGTTCAAGGCTCCCGAGAGCACCCCAGCACTACCAGGTTATACCTCATACCATGCTTTTCGGCCCCAAAACTTGGACCGAACCACAAAAGGAGGGGGGTATCACTATTAGTCAAAGATACCCACACCTCCATGTTGGTGGCACAGCACGAAGCATCAGAGACTATCCATGTGCAACTAACAGTGGGTAAAACTGCCTTCCAGTTTATAGCCTGCTACAGACCATCCTCCCAAACCCAGGAACCCCACTCGGCCTTCCTGAGAACACTGGAAAATAAACACCATTATATTGGGCAACTTCAACTGCCCAAACATAGACTGGGAGCATTACTCTAGCTCCAACACCCTAGCCCAAAGGTTCCTAGAATATATAAACTCAAATGCTATGGAACAACTTGTTACCACTCCCACAAGAGGGGAAAACATACTGGACCTGATCATCACCAACATGGGGACTCTATGCTCCAGACCAGAAGTGTATCCCTCACTGGTAAGATCAGACCATAAACTAAT
The DNA here is from genome assembly GCF_019279795.1 of Protopterus annectens. Lineage (NCBI taxonomy): Eukaryota > Metazoa > Chordata > Ceratodontiformes > Protopteridae > Protopterus > Protopterus annectens. The sequence goes on along the minus strand of NC_056744.1, from coordinate 1,551,515,887 downwards.
CTCACTGGATATTCACATCCCAACCCCACCCCCTGCCCAGAAAACCACAGTGAAAAACTTCTCTAAAGCTAATTTCACACTCCTCAAAACCGAGGTGTAATCCTTCAAAGCCCCCGGGCCTGTGGAAAATACAGCCCAGACCGCAGAATCATTCATAAACACATTCTATGAACACCTTCAGGAATGCATGGATCATGCAGTCCCAAATAAAACCAAGACCCAATCGTCCAAAGGCAGACATCCTGTCTGGTGGACCCCAGCCATAAACAAACTATACAATAGAAGGAGGAAGCTACTACATGACAGAGCAAAATCCCAAAAAGGGAAGGCATCTCTGATCAGTATTAGCAAAAAACTACGGGCACTCATAAAATCGTCTAAGGCCAGCTTTGAGAGAAAAATTGCACAGGACACTAAGGATAATCACAAGGCTTTCTTTAGTTATGTTAGGAACCTGGGTGGGAATTCCCAGATATGCTCAGAATTAGTCCAAAATGACAAAAAATACACCAAACCCACAGACATTGCCAACATCCTAGCTGACAGGTTCAGCGCAAACTTCTCTCCCCCCCACCAAAAGGGCAAATATCTATCCCAGCAGAGTGCTGCCCCCCTGACATCTCAGATGCTCAGTAACAGCCGCCCTCTGCAAAGCAAAAAAAACAGCATCAGTGGGACCAAACGGTGTCCCGGGCTGCGTCCTACATGAACTCCAAGAAGAGCTAATCCCAAACATAAAACTACTGTTCAATCTCAGCCTTACTACAGGATATGTACCCAAAGAGTGGCGTACAGCAACAGTGGTCCCTCTCCACAAAGGTGGTGCCTCAACGGATCCTGGAAACTATCGCCCCATGAGCCTGACTAGCTTGGTCTGCAAAGCTATGGAAATGATCATCATGGACCTCATAAATAAAAATATTGGGGACCTACAGACACTGGATCCTACCCAGTTTGGCTTTGTTAAGGGCAGATCATGCCTCTTAAACCTGGTCGATTTCTTTGAAACAGTCACCAAGGCCATTGACAAGGGGAAGGTGGTCCACAGCCTACCTGGACCTCGCAAAAGCCTTCGATACAATACCCCACTCGGGCATTATAGATAAGCTCACCAGCTTAAATATAAACCCCTATGTCACTAGATGGGTTGCAAACTGGCTCAAGGACAGAACCCACATGGTTAGAATTGCTGGAGCCATGTCAGACTCCAAACCAGTTACAAGTGGTATCCCACAAGGCTCGGTCCTGGGACCTCTCTTGTTCGGTATATAATTCTCGGAGGTACAGGCCAACACAGAAGGACTGTGGCTGACCAAGTTCACAATGACTGCAAACTGGGCGCCATAATAGACTCTCCAGCTGACACAAGCATCCTCCAAAAGGGACTCATAGAAACAGACAACTGGTACCAGAGCCATGGCCTCAAGCTAAACCCCAAAAAGTGTATAGTCATCCCCCTTTGGCAAAAACAAAGTGCCCACAAATTACCACATAGGTGGTAATCCATTAAGTACAGAAAAAGTAATTAGGGACCTGGGGACCCAAGTTGATAGCAAGCTCTCATTTGACAACCACGTGGCCAAAGTGGTTAGAAAAACTTTTTATATAGCCCACCTAATCATGAAGGGATTCACATCTAGATCAGGGGAGGTCATCGTGCCTCTTTACTCATCCCTCATCAGGCCCATAATTAAGTACAATGCCCCTTTTGGGATGTACCTTACCAGACACCTGCAGCAGCTGGAAAGACCCCAAAAGTACCTCACCAAGAGGATCAAAGGGCTCAAACAGATGCCATATGTTGCCCGGTTAAAGAAACTCCAGCTCTACTCAGTGGCATACCGCCTGCTCAGAGGCGATCTGTGCCTGATGTATAAAGCCATGCCCAATCCGGAATTAATGGACATGCTGCACCTCAGAAAATCCAAATCCCATTGAGCTACGTGCTCGAGAAACTTGAACCTCAGCACTGAAATAAATAGGACATGCTGGAGGGACAGATTCATAACCCAGAGGCTCCCTTCACTCTGGAATAAAATTCCAGTCCAGGTTAGGCAGAGTCACTCATTGACACTCTTCAAGAGGAATCTTGATGAGTGGATGGGAGATCGTAGGTTTATCCCGGGTATCACTTCTCTGTCACTGTTAGACAGAGGCACAGTATACTAACCTTGAAAAAGGGCATAGCAAAATTAATTTAAAATGGGTGGCGAAAGCCAAACACACTCTGGCTAGGCTTATAAATGCCCTAGGGCAGACAGCCTAGTATGAACCTATGGAACCTACCCTTATGGAGAGCAGGGATGGAATTTGGTTTTGTGCCTCTGTCCACTGATTTGGAGGAAGGTCTGGAAACCCTTTTGGGGTTGGCAGTGACTGGAAGTAAAATGTGTACCCCTGGAATATAATGTTGAGGACCCATTGGTCTTTGGTGACAGAGGTCCAGTTGTTTGCATGATGGGCAAATTTTCCTCCTAGGGAACAAGCAGTTGGGCAGAGGTGAGGAGAGGAATAGAAAAGTCATTGTGAATTCTTTCCATAAGGGGGTGCCTTAGCATTCTCTGTTTTTGAAGTGGAGGCCCTCCAATTGCTTAGATCTCTGCATACCCTAAGACTGGATTCTGGGGGGGGGGTCCGTTTCCCCTGGGTCTAGTTTGAGATGGCCTTGAGGGGACTGGAAAGGATCAATGTTTCAAGGGTCAATGCCTACTGAATCTAGGAGGCTGCACTTGCAAGAAATCTTTGACTGTCTGCATAGACTTTGCTTTTTTTTCCCATCTTTTTTAGAACCTCTTCTGTTTTGGTGCCAATCAGACTGTCCTTGTTCAAAGGAGAGTCTAGTAATTTTGATTTGACATGGTCTGGCAACATCTGCTCCTTAAGGCAAGCATGCCTTCTCAGTACAGAATCAGTGACTTCTTCCCTGCAAGATGCTTTTAGGGCATCAAAACCACATTGCAAAATATGCTTGTTGATTTGGCTTGCAGAATGTCTAAGCTCTTGTAATTCTTTGTTTTCTGCGCAGTCTGTAAAGATAGCTAATTTTTGCTTAATAAGTTCCATAATATGTTGCTGGTATTTCAGCATGTGAAACTGGTAATTCAATGTCCTAATGGTGAGAGCTGCAGAGGTGTATACTTTTTTACTCCATCTGTCTAAAGCTCTGGAATCCCTGTCCGAAGGAGTGGGATTCTTAGTTGTAGTTGCTTTTTTTTATACCTTTAGGCCACTGGGAAATGACCTCTGGGTCAGCAGTAGGAAGAAATTTGTGAGAGTAAGGGACTCTAGTACCTGTCCGGTTTTCTTGGAGCAGGGGGGTAAAGTATCAGGAGTTAGGCTGGATTCCATAAAAACATCATTCACAACATCCAGAACTGGAGGTATTTAAAGGGCTATGTTATGGAAAACCTAGAAATTCTCCAAGTCTCTTTTTGGACTGAGGATAGTCTTGGTATTCTCAGTGGAAATGCTCTCAAAGTATGTAGGATTTCACCAAAAGAAAAAGCCTCTGGAGGAGAATCAGAAGGAATGGATTCCTCTGCATCTGAATCCTCATAAGCAGATAAAGTCATGCCTTCATATTTAGAAACCTACGAGTCGGACTCTGTCTGTTAAAGCTGCTGGGGGCAGGTCTCTTTCTCTTAGCAGGAGAAGGCTAACTTCTCCTAATCAGTATAATTAGGTATTTTGCCATTTTAAGCATTTGATGTTGTGGCAAGGAAACAAGTGCTTGAGTTTGGGTTGATGGTTTTTTAGGCGTAGCTTGTACTCTTGGCCTTAGAAACTTTGTAGTTTTAGACAGAACTGAAGACATGAAAGAAGTTGTCGGTTTGTGTCGAGAATTGGTAGTGCGAAGAACTTCTTCAGAAGCCGGTGCCTGCAGAGCGGCTCCGGACCCATCCAAGGTGGAGACATCTGCAGGTTCCATAGTCAAAGAATAGTGTCACGGCATACTCTGAGCAGCCTGCAAATTCATCGAAGTGAGCATCAGGGGATGCAAAAGCACCAGAGTACCGACGAACTGGTGACTAGGTTAATGGAAGCGCTGTCAGCAGTTTTGGACCTGTGCGGTTATTTTTATGTTTTTTCAGAAGATCAGTAGTCGGATGGCTTACAGCAGCCATTTCGGAATACAGAGATAGAGAGCGAAAGTATTTAGCAACAATAAAGGCCCGATGATGAATAGTTCAGGCGTTGAACAAAGCACAAAACTAACAGTGAGGTAAGTCATCTGGGCCTAAACAGGTGATGCAGTAAGAATGGAAATCTCGGTGTGGTATTTGCTTCCACAGTCTAGACAATTGTTACTTTTTCTGAAATCGGTTAGAACAAGAAAAAAGGATCCCCAACAGGGTACTTAGCTTTAGAAGACTTCAGGATGATTCAATTCAGAAACGAAAACTCAGGTAGTGGCCAACCGGCACTCATGAGAACTGCTTCTGGCTCCTCGGCAAGAAAGACTGATGCAATGGCATCGGCTGCTTATTTATATACCCCTGACGACAGTCCTGGAGCAACAGCAACCGATGCAGAAATACTAAGTCTCTGGTATCCGGGCCGACTGAGGTTTCTTGCAGGCAAATAACCCAAGTGTGATGACTGCAACAGTGAAGCACGAAGAATATAGTATAGTTGTGTACCTACCATAAATGTAGATGTTAGAGTGTATTCACTGTGGCAGTCATTACGCTTGGGTTATCCTGCTGACAGGCTACCATCAGTCAGCCAGAATTCCAAAGTCTAGGTCCGGCGTCGGTTGCTGTCGCCTCTTCCCTGACGTCAGTGCGCCAGAGGTATAAAAGATACAGCCGACGTCATTTTCTTCCGTTTTTCTTGCCCCAGATGTCAGGTGCCCCCAAATTGGTAGGCTGAAAAATATGCCAATAAAAATGCATGCACAAAAATAACATTTCCTTCATCTACAAGCAAATACACTAAATAGGTTGCATAGGATAGAGAAGTGCAAATAAGTCTCAGCAAAGAAAAAGGGGGTTGGCGGGTGGGTAACCTGGACTGCAGCAGTGAATACACTCAAACATCTACATTTATGGTAAGTGCACAACTGTACTATGTTCATCGTGTTTCACTGTTGCAGTCATTAGTCTTGGGTTGAATCCTAAAGCTAAGAAAGGGTGGCTGGGCTAAATATGGTTAGGAGAGGCTACAAGGCCCTTCAGAACTGCAGTGGCAAAGCCTGCTCTGGACTTAAAGAGGTAAGCGGTAGTACTTTGTGAAGGTGTGCACTGAACTCCAAGTTACAGCCTCTAAGATATCTTTGGTTGGTACTCCTCTGAGGAAGGCTGCTGAAGTGGCTGCTGCTCTGGTGGAATGAGGCCTAATGCCCTTAGGCACTGATTTGCCAGGCTGAAAATAGCAGAAACGGATGCGAAGGCCTAGCCATTTAGAAATAGTCTGTTTTGAGATAGCCTTTCCTTGTGATCCTGCAGCATATGACACTAAAAGTTGCTCAGTCTTTCTGAAAGCTTTTGTTCTAAGTAGAAGCGTAACTGCCCGTGTATGTCCAAAGAATGCAGAATTTTCTCACCCTTGTTCTGTGGATTTGGATAAAAGGTAGGCAAGTGAATCGTTTGGTTAAGGGCCACACTGGACACCACCTTAGGCATAATGTAGGGCTTGTCCTCAGAGAAACCCTGTCTGGATGAAAAATGATGAAAGGTTCCACAACCATGAGTGCTTGTAACTCCGAGACTCGACTTGCAGAGGTTATTGCTAGGAGCACAGCTGTTTTTCAGGATAAGAATTTTATATCTGATGTTGATGCTGGCTCGAAAGGAGACAGTCTGAGTTTTTCCAAAATGTAATTGAGGTCCCAGGCTGGAATTGGTGCTCTACTTGGAGGTCTAGTGTTTTTGGCCCCTCTGAGGTACTGCCTTATTAAAGGATGAGAAAAGATAGGTGGTTCCGTATTGTAATGGGCTGAATGGCAGAGGTATGAATTTTAATTGATGAGAAAGAAAGGCCTTTGTTCAGCACCTCAGTTAGGTATTGTGAAATCTGAGGGGTATTTGGTACACACGTGTCACTGCCTTGTTCCTGGTTCCAAGCACAGAATCTCTTCCATTTTTCTGCATAAGATTTTCTGGTACTGGGCCTCCTGACCTCCAAGATAACATCCATAACAGCTTTTGAAAGAGGAGTGTTCTGAATGACTACATTATCCACCATGCTGCCAGATTTAAGGTGCTGAGTTGGCTGTGCAGGATCTGATTGTTTTGTTGGGTCAGTAAGTGAGAAGTTTGAGGCAACATCCATGCTGGACCTTGAGACAAGCTCTTTAGGATTGGGTACCAGTGGCGTGGCCAGTCTGGTGTAATCAGTATCATTTCTGGCTTCTCTTGTCTGACCTTTAGGAGTACCCTGGGAAGGACAGGCAGTGGGGGAAAAGCATATACCGTTAGATTTTTCCAGCTGAAGGATAGGGCGTCCACCTTCCATGCTTGCTTGCGATAAATTCTTGTGCAAAATCTCTGCAATTGGCAGTTGTGAGGGGAAGCAAATAGATCTATGTCTGGACGTCCTCATTTCCTTATTATCATGCTGAAGACTTGTAGATCTAGTTTCCATTCCTGGGGATCCATGATGTTTCTGCTTAGTTCGTCTGTCAGAGTATTTGTTTTTCCTGGCAGGAATTGTGCTTACAGGTGAACTTGAAAACCCAATGCTGTTGTCCCTTAAGTTCATCTGCAGAGGGGGTAGGAATGTGTAACTCCCTGCTTGTTTATGTATCACATGACCGTAGTGTTGTCTGTCTTTATCAGTAACTGTCCTGGATGAAGCAGGTCCTTGAAAGCTGTCAGGGCATTTTTAACAGCTAGCATCTCTTTTTGATTGATGTGAAGATGCATCTGGTTTGCAGGCCATGTGCCCTAAATACATTTTCTTGCCATATGGGCCCCCAAGGCATAGCCTGATGCATCTGTTGTCAGTGTCTGGCTGTGGGTAATCTGAATGGCAGACCCTTGTTGTGGTGACAGGCTCCTGTCCACCATTGAAACTCCTGTTGCAGGCAGGGAATGAGTGCAATTACTGTCTCCAGGCTGTGGCAATGCTGAGTCCAAACACTTTTTAGATACCATTGTAGTTTCCTCATATGCAGTCTGGCATATGGAATTAGTAGAATGCAAGATGACTTGAAACCAAAGGCCTGCAGGATTTTTCTTGCAGATAAGTGGGTTTTTGTTGCCAATTTCTTGAAGTAGTCAGTTGCTTTTGTTTGTCTGGCGTGAGATAAGCCATCTGGGCAGTTGTGTTTAAACTTGCACCCAGGAATATTATCTCTTGAAAGGGCACTAGTTTTGATTGCTTTTCATTTACTGTGTACCCTAGGCCAATTAGTAATCTTTTTACAAACACCAGATGCCTCAGAAGAATGTCTTTGTTCTCTGCTTGAATTAGGCAGTCGTCCAAATAGGGATATATTTGAATTCCTTTTTGTCTGCAAAATGCAATTACTGGTGCCAGGCATTTTGCGAAGACCCTGGGTGCAGTAGATAAGCCAAAGGGCAGTGCAGAGAATTGGTAATGCATTGAGCCAGCTATGAATCTGAGGTATCTTCTGCAGGATTGTATGATTGGGACATGCAGGTATGCCTCTTTTAGGTCCAAAGTTACGAGCCAGGCCTTCTTGCCCAGCATGGGCAGTAGTTGCTGTAGAGTCAGCATCTTGAATTTTGGAACTTCCAGAAATGTATATAGACAGGTCCAGTATTGGTCTCCAGGTTTTGTCCTTTCTGGGTACTAGAAAGAGTCTGGAGTAAAATCATTGCCCCTGCTCTTGTTGTGGTACTTGCTGAATGGCCCTCATGTCCATGAGGACTGTAATTTGTTTTTGTGCCTCTGCCCATTGATTGTGTGGCAGGTCTGGCATACCTTTTGACCTTGGTAGGGTGTGAAAATGGAACCTGTAGCCTTGGGACACTATGTTCAGGACCCATTTGTCTTGGGTAACCATTTTCCAATTTGATGAAAAAAGTGCGTTTTCCCCCTAAGGGGGCTGCCAAAAGAAAAGTGCTTGGATCTGGTAGAGGAAAGTCATTGGGACTGCTTCCTGTAAGGTTGTGATTTGTCTTCTCTGCTTTTGGAGGTAGGAGCACCCCATTGTTTAGGCCTTTATGAGCCTTGGGGCTGAGATCTGCCTCTGGGACGCCTGTATCTGCCTCTTTGTGGTCTGTCTGACACTGGAGAGGACCAATTTTTAGAGGGCCAGTTCCTGCTAAACCTGGGTGGCTGTACCTGTAAGAAATCCTTGACTGTCTGCATGGATTTTGCTTTATCCCCCATTTTTTTCAACACCTCTTCTGCTTTAGTACCAAAGTATCATGCTGTAATGGTGCATCTAATAATTTTGCTTCAACATGATCAGGCAGATTCTGTTCCTTTAACCAAGCATGCCTCCTAATAACAGGACCTGTAACAGTGGCCCTGCAAGAGGCTTCCAGTGAATCATAACCACATTGCAAAGTATGCTTTCCCACTTGTTCAGCTGCATGCAATAAATCCTGCAATTCCCTGTTCTCTGAACATTCAGTATTTGTCATTTTCTGTTTAAGCAGTGACATTAAATATTGCTGATATTTAAGCATATGAAACAGACAATTTAAAGCCCTTACAGCCAGGGTAGCAGAAGTGTAGACTTTTTTCCCCCATCTGTCTAGAGCCCTAGAATCCCTATCAGAGGGGACAGGGATTTTTGCAGTGGAAGCTTTAACCCCTTTGGGACCCTGAGATATAGTTTCTGGGTCAGCAGTGGGGGTTTTTATATAGGAATTTATGAGAATCTGGGACCCTGTAGTATCTGTCTGGCTTAGCAGGTGCAGGGGGGTAAAGAGTCTGGGGACAGGCAGGACTCTGAAAATACATCTACAATGTCCAGAACAGGTGGAATAGCAAGAGGTCTGTGTTGAGGTAGTAGCAGAAAGGCTGAGCCTTTTCTTAGATTCAGAATAATCTTGGAAATGCTCCCTCATAGTATGCAGGGTTTCCCCCAAAAGAATAATCCTCAGGAGGAGAGGCTGAAGGAAGGGATTCTTCAGCATCAGAATCCTCCGCATGGCGTAATCTTGTTCAGAAGAGGAAATAGAAACCTGATCAGAAGAATAATACTCTGCCTCTTGCCTAGGCCTCTTATCAGAGGGGGATGGGAGCCCCTGATCAAACTAATTAGGTCTTCGGCCATTTTGAGCATCTGTTTTTTAGGCATGGAAGTCTGAGAAGGAGAATGCTGTACTTGTTTCTTTGTCTTTGAAGCTGAAGATGGCTTAATATATAGTTGCGTAGGTCTGAAGACACCCTCAGAAGCAGATGCCTGCTCAGCAGCTCCGGACCCATCTGAGGGAATGATTTCCGAGTGTCCAACACCTTGAGTTTCCAGAGGCCCAGTCGGCTCCACGTGGGAGTTGGTAGCGGGCACCAGGGGCTGCAAAAGTGCCTCACTGAGAACCGGCGAACAGCCTAGCAGAGGCTTCATCATCGGTTTTGGACCTCGGATGCCTATCCTTTTCCTTGCGTTTTTTGTAAACTCCAGTTGTCGGGCTGGTCAGACGGCATTATATAATTAAATCTTCGGCCAAAGTAATGAAATGCAAAATCGAACAGACGCTTGATAGTGCATTAGTTAAATCTAGCACAAAACTGACAGCTAGCAACATTGTGATCAGGGCCTAGGCAAGGATTACAGTAAGAGTGAAAATCCTTATGAAGTATTTGCTTCCCACAAGAAATACAATTGTTAACTTTTTTCTGACATCAGTCTGGAGCAAGAAAAAAAAGTTTCCCCAACGAGGTACTTAACTTTAATGAAGACTTCGGTTCTGAAATTCGGATTTGAAAATCTCAGGAGTCGGTCGACCGGCACTTGCAAACTGCTTTTGCTTCGGGCACCGCGCGGCAAGAAAGACTGAAAATGGTGTCGGCTGCATCTTTTATACCCCTGGCGCACTGACGTCAGGGAAGGAGTGACAGCAACCGATGCCGGACCTAGACTTTGGAATTCTGGCCGACTGAGGGTAGCCTGCCAGCAGGATAACCCAAGAGTAATGACCAACAGTGAAACACGATGAAAACCTGCATTTTACTGTTTAGCTTTTGCTCAATACTTATTCAACAAATATGTACTTTGCTGACATAATATAGACCCAAGCACCTAGGTTTCTTATCACCATATCTATCTGAAGAGGAGTACCATTTATAACATATGAGGTGGGAACGCCCTTTGTGCCAAATGCTATTAATGCTGCACTTTTTTCATTTACTTTGAGATAGTTTTTTGATAGACCATGTACGTGCATATTCAAGCCCTTGCTGGACTTGTTTTGTATCAGTAGATGAGAAGATAACAGTCCCAGTTTGCAGTCATCAGCAAACTTGGACACCACACTTCTGGAATAGTGTGGAAAGGCCCTGTCCCTGTGGCACCCCCACTGCTTACAAATTTACATTCCGAGAGGAAATCAGCAATTTTCACAACTTGGGATCTGCTGGATAGCCACTTTACAGTCTAGCTGACAATGTAGGGGGTTACATTAAACTTGTTTAATTTTTCAGTAATACCAGCATGGAGAATAGTGTCAAAAGCCTCAGCCAGATTGAGATAAGCCATGTGTACAGAATAACCACGGTTCACATTCCCTATAACCCTTTTTAAAGAAGCTTACTAAGTTCAGGAGACTGGACCTGCCCTTCTCTAACCAAACTGGGATTTTGATAAATTAAGTTGCCGATAGCTGCTAAATGAATTCTGCTATGACACTTTCCACGGCTTTGCATACAAGTATAGAGAGTATGATGCATCTATAATTACCAGAGTCTGTAGAGGCTCAATCTGTGTAAAGGAGCTATGCTGGCTGTTCTGTAGGTATCAGAAACAAAGGGTTCTCATTCAGGAAAAAGAGGTCATTGTTCCTCTGTACTCATCACTCATTGGACCCATTAGAGTACAACACTCCTTTTGGAATTTACCTCACAAGACATCTGCAGCAGCTGGAAAGGCCACAAAAGTACCTAACAAAGAGGATTACTAGCATCAAACAAATGCCCTACACTGACCGCCTCAAAAAACTCCAGCTTTACTCTGTAGCATATCACCTACTCCAAGGTGATCTCTGCCTAACATATACAGCTATGTCAAACCCAGAGCTGTTGGACATGCTACACCTAAAGAAATCCCAATCCCTTCGAGCTACACGCTCTAGGAACCTAAACCTTGTCACCACAATAAACAAGACAAGCTGGAGGGCTAGAGTCCTGTCCCAGAGACTTCCTATACTCTGGAACAAGCTACCCATCTATGTCAAGAAAAGTTCTTCATTAACACTCAAGAAAAATATTGATGAGTGGATGGGAAATAGGAAATACACCCCGGGGATCACTTCTGTGTGTCTGCTGGACAGTGGCACAGGAAAATACTTTTTGGGTGGCGTAAGCTATGGAACCTTGCTGGCTAGGCTTACATAGGCCCTTGGGCCGATAGCCTAGTACCTACCTATGAAGATATCTTGAGGATGAACAGTTTCAGTAGAGGCTCAGATCATGTATGCTTGGTACCGATGATAATGCAGCCTGGAATGTTGTCTGATCAAAGGGAAGTATTATTTTTAGCCTTTGACAGGAATGCTAAGACTTTTTCCTGTGTGATTATAATGGAAACTAAATGCTCAGGGATAGGGGGAAACAATTTGGGTAGGAGGAGTAAAACTATTACTAAATCTATTGGCTAATATATTAGCTATAGCTTTTGGGTCAGAATGCGTGATATTATATATGAGGTCAGTGCAGTGTTGGATATTATTCATTAATTTTCTGACATAACTGAAGAAAGATTTGTAGTGTTATTTATGAATCTATAGCAGTCTTAAGTTCATACTCTGCTTTACACTTTCTAATAGTTTTTTTCCCCAAGTTCCTTGTTGGCATGTTTCAGTGTAGACTTGAGGTAGGGAAATGGGGATTTCTTGCAACTTTTCATTATTTACCCCTTTTGTTGTTTATAGTTTATTCGAGAATTTACATTTAGAGTGTATGGGTACTGATTTTCCTATGCAACTGTTCAGGTGCTGGAAAAAGTCCAAGGTTAATATAGCAGCCCTCTCAGCCAGGTCCATTTGCTAGAGATTATTGGGAATTTTCCACAGATCTTCTGCAAGCTGAAGTATGTTTGTCCTGGAGAAGTCCCTAAAGATGGTTTCATTTGGTGGTGGATTGGCACCACTAGTCTTTACAGACTGATTTATGGTCAGACAATGAGGAAGGACAGGGTGGGGTGAAGGCAGAGACTAAATTTGTAAGGAACAGATAAAGGATATCACAGCTTACTTTTACAATTTGCTACAGTGCATCAGTATTAATGAGGTCTAGAAAGGTGCAAGTGCCAATCAATTATTGGGTAACTCAAGTCTAGTAAGAAGGAATTTCTTATATTTAGTGCCTCAATGGTGTTGAGATACTTAATGTGATCTTTAGTCAACAATGACTGGGATGAGTAGCTACAGTAAAGAAACAATTGCATTTGTTAAGGCTGAGTTGGATCGCTGTAAGCTCCAAGTTAGGGATGAGGATTATTTGATGTGAAGTAATGGTGTTTCTAACAAATATGGATACTCCCATGCAGTTTCCACTGGGTCTGAAATCATGATTTATTTTATTATTTTATTTTACATTTGTTAACTGGGTTAGTCCAGCTGAGTGTTTAGCCCATTTGCAGTGGAGACCCAAGGAGAAAAGCTCCACATTCAGTATTTACATTTTACATACAATTAATAAGACATTTCCATTTGAAAATGTTTAACAAGATAACTATTACAGTAAATCATAACAGTTAAACAATTTAGTAGTGTCCGACATTGTACAGTAAAAAACATTTCTAATAAATCATCCAACTGAACAATTGTACAGTAAAAGACATTTATAATAAGTCATACAGAAAGCAGTTTAAAAAAAAAAAACTGTGGTTCAGTGTGATGAAAGGAAGTATAGTATTCATAGTTCCTAACTGGTTATACAGTGTAGTTACAGGAGGAGTAGACAAGGGATGAAATGGATTAAGTATAGAGATGGAGGGGTAGGTGATTATTTAGCTAGGCAGTAGAGAGAGGAAGGAAACAGACGCCTATGGTAGGGTTTGAAATGCTTGATTTGGTCAAGTGACCTAATTTCTAGGGGTAGTTGGTTCCATGCTGTAGCAGGGTTATGGCTATAGTTATACAGTAGACACCCTATTTTGGTTTTGGGTTTATAGATCTGTAGGAAGTCCTGGTGTGAGCTACATAGCGTCCTAGTTGGGGAATATTTAGATATAATGGATAGAAGGCTAGGACAGAAAGATGGTAGATAGAGGATGGAGTGGATAATTTGCAGTTGATGTAGTAGCAGCATATAGGAAATTCAAACCAGTCCAGTTGTTTAAGAGATAGGCAATGGTGTGATTTGTAGTTTTGGCTTGCTGCAAATCTAGCAACCTTGTTACGTGCAGTTTCAAGTTTAGTTAAGAGTGTGGTGTTAAGATTTGTGAATAACTGACAGCTCTATAGAAGTGTGGGAATAAGAAATGTGTGGGAGAGTTATTCTGGCTGTATTGGTTAGATGTCTTTTGTTACAGTATAGGAGATAAAGTTTCTGGTGAGTCTTTTTGATAGAGGAAGTGACCTGGAGATCAAATTTAAGCTGATCATCAATTATGACTCCTACTAGTTTAGTGCTAGGTTCAGGCAGTAATGATAGTGTTATTGCTTGATAGGATGGAAAATGTAGTTTTGAGACTGGTGAGGTTTTTTGGGAGGAAGAGTAGAAACTTCATTTTCCTGGGGATGAGAATTAATTATCAGTAAGCCATGTCTCTATAGAGTTGAATGCTGCTTGGATAGTAGAGTGGAGGTCCGATGGATTGTCAGCATTGGTGATGACTGTAGAATCGTCTGCATATTGTACAAGTGTAGAATTGGGACAGGAAGTGTAAAGTAGGTTGGTGAAAATATTGAATAGGAGTGGTCCAAGTATGGATCCTTGGGGGCCACCCATTGGGACAATTAGGGTGGAAGATAGGGCAGATTGCCATTTGACAGCTTGCTGGCGGTAAGAGAGAGAGATAGAAAACCAGGATATGGTGGAAGGAGAGAAAGTTAAGTGAGAGTTTTTCTACGAGTCGGTGCTAAACCCTGGTGTAGAGGGAGTATTGTCATTGAATCATGTCTCAGTAATTATACAAATATGAATGTGTTGGAGTTGGAGGGCTTCAAGTTCTGACATCTTTCTCTTTAGACTCTCAGCACTGAGTAGTATTACCTTGATGTTGTTTGAATTTTCAATGTAGGACAGTACAGTAGGAGGAATCTGCCTAAAAAGGCACTATGGGGACAGCAGAGGCTTTAGCCAGCATGTGGAACCCCTGAAATGATAAGTGTAATTCATCAATGGTGAAACAAGAAGTCTTATTTACCCTATCATCCTAGGCTAACACATACTGGATCATCTTAGAATGACACCAACTTCTCAGCCAATTGTTAAATAATTCGTGGTGATGACAAGATACTTCTGAAGACCAGTGTCTTTCCTGCCTTAACTCACACATAGTTTTATCATGTCTCTTTGCGTGTCCCTCTGGGTGGAGTGCCTCTCACTCCCACATAGGCCACCACTGCGTCATAGTTGTCTGGTTAAAACAGACATCACCACCCTTGTAATATCACAGATTCTAGCACCAGACAAGCAGCTTCCAGGCACCATGTTTTTGTCAAGTCTAGTGAGTGTGGCATCTGTTTGCCTAACTACAGAGCCTCTTAAAATATTTTCCTCTGTGAAAGCTGAATTAGTGACCTTTTGAGTTTTCTTGGTGACTCCTGAGTAAGTTTTCTGGATACGCAGTGTGTGAGAGTAGAACAGGAGTAAGTATTGCCTTGTGTGCTGAGATGTTTTACAGTGCATTGTTTGAGGCTTTGGCAATGTTCTCTTTATAGCCTCAGCATATATTACAAGTTTGGTAGTGTGTCGTGACTGATGTTCTGCTGTAGAGGTATGATGCTTACTGAGAAGGCTGATGTGAGGATTTTCTCCATTTTTCTTAAATATTTACATCTCTCACAGGTTGCTAATACCAACCTGGTAGGAGTAGTGAACAGTCGGTAAGCATAAGACAGTTGCTACACACTGTCTTAGAACACTTAATACAATCAGATGGGCCACAGATGGGGCAACAAACTGCTGAGCCACGTTGCTGGAAAGTAGAAAACAGATATATGTAGTGCTCAGGAGATGAATAGAAACTATTATAGTAGACACTGAAGATTTATGAATGAAGTTCTTGGAGAGAGATCCTGATGATAGGTTAGATAGTAGCTAATCTAGCAGCATTTATTGAAAAGACAGAATTTGGTTTGTCAAGAATGATGACTAGTGATTCTGTATATCTGACTCTAGAAGTGCCTCTCAGTCTCATCTCTACTCATTTTACTGGTTACTGACAGAAGAAACTAGAAAGGCCCTCCAATCAGACTGTTAGTGTACTTTGAAACTGAATTAAAGTATGTTCTTCTCAATGATGGCTTGTCTTCCTTTGAATTGCTTTGAAATTACTTGGAGCTAGTTGTTAGATTTGGTTCCAGCACCTTTTCACTTGTGGCTAACAAAATTATGTTTTTACATTAAGAAGACATCTGTTTACATTAAGAGAGCAATTCTAGTGGGAGTAGAGATATAACCTGGTCTGTCTGAATTGAGAAACACACATAAGGGGGATAAGTGAGAATTACTTGTAGCTATTTGGTACCTTTTCACTTTTGGCTAACCAAGTTGTGTTTTCACATTAAAAATAATGGGACTGCTATTCTAGTGGAAACAATAAACTAGGATAGTCAGTCTGAGTCAGGAAACAGACAGGGAGGATTAAAGTGAAACTGTTTCATTAGCCAAATGAATTACTTTGGAGTTGATCTGCACTCAAGAGTTACTTCTGCTGTGCTTTTACAATAAGAAGTTCCAGGATCATCCATCTTGTGGCAGAGGGTGTTTACCTGGTCTCTCTGGCTTGAGAGGCACTCCAGGAAGCTTAAAGTGTAGTTGTTAGCGGGGCATTTGAGTTAGCATTCAGCTTTTTTCTGTTATAAACCGAGCCCGTTTTCACAGAGCTGTTCACTGCCCACTGATGGTTAGCAGTACCCTGTACAGTAATAAACCTATAAAGCTAGCAAGTAGGACTTTATCCATTACACAAAAAGGCTTTGCATGGAGCTAAGCTTAGGGCAGCTCATTAGATCCCTTCACTCTAGACACCACTCAGATGACCCCTGTAAAACCAAGACCATAAATCATAGTAGCCAAGCCCTAATACAGGTCCTGACTACATGAACTTGCAATTCCCCAATGTCTCTGTGGCCAGCTTGGTAGATACGGGCATACCCTTAACTAACACAGTAAGCAAAAAATGTACATACAAAAAAACTTGGAGACAAAAATCTTGCTTACAAACAAGGCTGTCAAGAACACATATGCCACACACACATTATTATGCTGAGGTACTTAAAAGAAATATCTCCAAACCACAAAGGCCTCTTACGCCACAAAAAACAGCAACACCTACCCTGAGTAATTACTAAAGCACACAAAAACAAAAAACACCACACAAGCCTATACCCAATGATCCTCCAAAAACAAAGCCCATAAGGCAACCAAACACTATCTAGTACTCTTGTCGGAATTCTGTTGTATGACACATACACACATTCCTCTCACCAGGCTGGACAGGGAGAAAATAATGGTTAGTTTCCTATCTGGAGCTATGATCTGAAACATCATCCTGCCACTCAAATCATTGAACCACAGGTACCAGTATGACATAGTCCATGTGGGTGCAAATGACCTGAGGCATACTTAATTGGACTATATGAATAGAGACATTATGGATCTGCTTGAATATGTGTCACAGACAGGTACATTTTTTTTGCAATGAGCAGCATTCTGCTTTCACCAAAGATGATGCTACATTATGAACAGAAATAACTGATTTTAATAACTGGCCAAGTGTCTGAGGTCACACCAGGGGAATCCCGTTATCTATCAGCATGGGATAACATAGTTAACAGACCACTTTGCTTTTCCAAGGATGGTCTGCATGTGTGCCCCCTGGGCTTTCAGATATTAGCTAAAAGTTTATCCATCTACTTCGAGCCATTTTTAGGCAATGTCAAAATGTCAAAGCTACAAACATCACAAAAAAAACTCAAAGCAACCTTTAGGTGTTATTGCTGAATGCTAGGAACCTATACAAGAAACTTCACACCATATTAGCTGTCCTCACTGGAGAATGTAGACATCTGTGTTATCGAGGCTTAAGTTAAGTCAAAGTACTCCAGAGCCTTCCACACATTTAGACCAACTGCAGCACAGATGGGCTAAATGTGGAGGTGTCTTGATTTACATTAGCAGCAAATACAAATCTAGGCTGGTTGAACAGAATGATGCCCTGGAGTTCATCCACGTCCAAGTCTCCATCAACAAGGTTCCCTACCACGTCTTGGCCAGCTACATGTCAACCTCTATGACCCATGAACCTCACAACTCTTCCCTATACCTACTAGAGGTCCTCACCATCCAACCAAATATCCTATTCATAGGAGACCAACTACCCCTCAATACACTGGGAAACATGCACTGCTTCTAACTCACAGGCACAGCCTTTCCTAGACTTTATCAACACAAACATCTTGGACCAGTTACTGCACTCTCCAGCCAGAGGCTCAAACATACTGGATCTAATACTCAACATGGGAGAATGTTGCAGTCCACCCCCCCCACCCCCCAATGTCATATCCTCTTTGGTGAAGTCAGCTCATAAAGCAGTCTCCATAAAATAAAAACAACCCAGAAAACACAACTAAACCCATAACAGTTAATACCAAAGCAACCTAAAAAAGAAGTTATGTACTCACCATAACGTTCCGAGTAGATACTTCATTTGTCTGCAACCTGTGGGATGTCGGATCCGATCCGGCAGCTTTCCAAGCTCCAAGATCTGAGCTCCTAGCTCCTCCCCCCTACCCAAAATCCCCTACTACCAACCACATTACCTCAGATCAGTTATTTTGCCTTATCAACTAAAGACGGAACTAACTCCAAAGGAGCAGCACACCTTACCGAGGTTCGGGGGATGGCAGGAGGGGGTTGGTTGCAGACAAATGAAGTATCTACTCAGATGGAACGTTATGGTGAGTACATAACTTCTTTATCTGAAGTAGTTACTTCATTTGATCTGCAACCTGTGGGACAGAGTCCCCAGCTTACCTATAAGAACCTGGGTGGTCCTTACGGAAGGATATTCCAAAGCACCGCGGAGCCAAAAGAAGCCCTACTTCTGGAGATCATATCCAGTTTGTAATGAGAAATGAACGTGTGGGAAGAGGACCAGGTAGCTGCTGAACAAATATCATCTACCGGAACCCTAGACCAAAAAGCTGTTGAGGTAGCCACAGATCTTGTAGAATGCGCACGGACGCCAACCGGAGCTGGCTTCCCAGATGAAGTGTATCCCTGCATAATACACTGACAGATCCAATTTGCCACTGTCACTTTAGTAATCGGCTTGCCCATGGCTGACTTTGCATAAGAAACGAACAACTGGTCTGACTTGCGAAACTCTTTAGTCCTGTGCAAGTAAAAACGCAGTTGTCTGTGTACATCTAATTTGTGCAATGTGTATTCGCCCTTGTTTTGGAAATTTGGGAAAAATACAGGAAGATTAATTGACTGATTAATGTTAGATTCTGTGGCTACCTTAGGCAGGAAAGAAGGGTTAGTCCTGAGGGACACTCTATCTTTGTGAAAGATAAGGTATGGATGTTTGATACACAGAGCTTGTAATTCTGAAACCCGTTTGGCTGAAGTAATAGCGACCAAGAAAGCCGTTTTCCATGATAAGAACTTCAGCGGGACCGAGGCCGCCGGCTCGAAAGGTGGTCTAGTTAAGGCTTGTAAGATCAAAGTGAGGTCCCATGGGGGAACTACCGTCTTGACAGGGGGTTTCAAGAGAAAGACGCCTTTTAAAAAGGTTTTGCATAATTTTGCAGACGCCAAGGAGCCTATGCCATCCCCCACGTGGAAATGAGAGATGGCTGCCAAAGTACAGTTTTGTACCTACCATAAATGTAGATGTCCGATAGGTATGCATCTGCAGTCCTTACATATGGGTTGTCCTGCCTCAGGCAGCCCTTCGGTCAACCGGATTCCAAAGTCTGGGTCCGACGTCGGCTGATGTCACCCTTTCCCCGACGTCAGAGCGCCTGGGGTATAAAAGCATCAGCCGACGCCATCTTCCTCAGTTTTTCTTGCCCCAGATGCCAGGTGCCCTCTAAGGAAGGCTAAATTTGGAGAGATGCAAAAAATTCCAAACATGCACAGTAATATAAAACAAATACACCATAATAGATAACCCCAGCTAGCTATACGAGGGATAAGTACCCAAGAAATATCACAGAGGGGAAGGAGGGAGGGTAAACCTGACTGCAGATGCATACCTATCGGACATCTACATTTATGGTAGGTACAAAACTGTACTATGTCCTTCAAGGATGCATCTGCAGTCCTTACATATGGGTAGAATACCATAGCCAAGCTGGGGGTGGTAGGATCTAAGAAAAGGATGGTGTAGCTAAAATGCCCTGCAGGACTGCCGTAGCAAAGCCTGCTCTGGATCTGGAATATAAAGGTAAATTGTAATGCTTGGAAAATGTATGCACGGAGCTCCATGTAGCAGCTTCTAAAATGTCTTTGGTAGCCACCCCTCTTAAGAAGGCTGTGGAGGTGGCTGTGGCTCTGGTGGAATGAGGTCTAATGTTAGCTGGCACAGTTTTGCCATGAAAAGAGTAGCAGAATCGAATGCAATTCCCTATCCATTTTGAAATTGTCTGTTTGGAAATTACTTTTCCTTGTATACCAGCAGCATATGCTACAAAGAGCCGATCAGTTTTTCTGTAAGTCTTAGTTCTGTCCAAGTAGTAGCGCAACTGTCTGTGAATGTCCAGGGTATGCAGAAGTTTCTCCCCCTTATTTTGTGGATGTCCAGGGTATGCAGAAGTTTCTCCCCCTTATTTTGTGGATTTGGAAAGAAGGTAGGCAGGTGAATAGCTTGGTTCAATGAGACCCTGGATACCACCTTTGGCATGAATGAAGGATTGGTTCTCAGAGAGACTCTGTCCTGATGAAAAATAAGAAATGGTTGTACTGCCATGAGGGCCTGCTATTCAGATACTCTTCTTGCTGAGGTTATGGCCAGAAGGAAGGCAGTCTTCCAAGACAGGAACTGTAGTTCTGAAGATGCTGCTGGTTCAAAGGGAGGTAGAGTTAACTTTTCCAACATGAAGTTAAGGTCCCATGTAGGCACTGGGGGTTTCCTTGGAGGACTGATGTTTTTAATTCCTCTTAGAAACTGCCTTAGGAGAGGATGAGAGAAGACAGGTGGATCAGTATTGTATTCTGCTGAAATTGCTGAAGCATGAATTTTTATGGAAGAGTAAGAAAGGCCATTGTGGAGCTTTTCTGCCAAGTATTCCAGGATATGTGCCATGCTCATCACTGTCGCATCTAGGCCCTTTGCGGTGCTCCAAGTGCGGTATCTTTTCCATTTTGCTGAATATGCCTTTCTTGTGGAAGGCCTGCGAGCTTCCATGATGATATCCTTCACTCTCTTGGATAGCTTTTCCTGGTGAGGAGTCAAGGTATTCTCCAGGCTGTCAGCTGCAGGGTTTTCAGGCTGGAGTGCAGAGTTTTGTAATTGTGCTGTGTCAGAAGTAGTGACCATTGTGGTAGAGGCCACAGTTTTGTGCGTGACATGCTCCTTAACAGTGGGTACCAGTGCTGTCTTGGCCAGTTCGGAGCTATCAGAATCACTTTTGGCTGCTCTGTCCTGATTTTCAGCAAGACCTTGGTCATTAGTGGAAGAGGTGGAAATGCATACACTGTTAGAGTATTCCAGCTGAAAGAGAGGGCATCCACTTTCCATGCTTGTGGGTGGTATGTCCTTGAGCAGAATTTCTTCAGCTGATGGTTGTGGTGGGAGGCAAAAAGATCTAGGTCGGGCCTCCCCCATGATTGTGTTATCTGAAGGAAGATGTCTGGGTGCAACATCCATTCGTGTGGATCCATGATATTCCTGCTTAGGCTGTCTGCCAGTATTATTGTCTTTTCCTGGCACAAACTGGGATTGCAGCTCTATATTGAGTTTTAGGGAAAGTTCCCAAAGATTCATTGCCAGCCTGCAAAGAGGGTAGGAATGGGTACCTCCTTGCTTGTTTATGTACCACATAACTGTGGTATTGTCTGTCCCTATTAGCAGGTGGCCTTGATGCAGAAAGTGTTTGAAGGCCTTGATTGCATGTATCACTGCCAGCATTTCCTTTTGGTTTATGTGCATGCGCAATTCTTTCTGTGACCATAGTCCTTGGATGCATCTGCCCTCCATGTGTGCTCCCCATCCATGGTCTGAAGCGTCCGATGAAATGGTTTGGCTGGTTATTGGTTTGCTGAAGGGCAGACCCCTGTTTGACTGGCTTGCTTGAGCCCACCACAGAAATTCCTTTTGAAGGCATGGAATGAGTGGTATCAAAGCTTCTAGGCTGTGACTGTGCTGTGACCATAAACTCCTTAGGTACCATTGTAGTTTCCTCATATGCAGCCTTGCTTGTGGAATCAGAAGAATGCACAATGCCATGTAACCCAGGGCCTGCAGGATTTTCCTTGCAGTCAGCTGAGTTTGTTTTGTCAGATTTTCGAAGTAATCCGGTAGTTGTCTTTGTTTTTCTTCTGTGAGAAAAGCCATTTGGGTGGTTGTATCTAGTTCCGCACCCAGAAAAGTTATTCTTTGGGATGGAACAAGTCTTGATTTGTGAATGTTGACTGTGTATCCCAAGGCCTGAAGTAGGCAGATGGCATAATTCAAGTGTTTTACCAAAGTTTGTTGGCTGTCCGCTTGTATAAGGCAGTCGTCCAGATATGGGTATATTTGAATCCCCTGAAGTCTGCAGTGTGCAATTACTGACGCCAGGCATTTCGTGAATACTCTGGGTGAAGTAGATAAGCCAAAAGGCAATGCTGAGAATTGATAATGCTCTGAACCTGCAAGAAATCTGAGGTGTCTTCTGCAACTTTGTCTGATAGGGACATGCAGGTATGCCTCCTTGAGGTCTAGAGTTACCAGCCAAGACCCCTTGCCCAGCATGGGAAGGAGTTGCTGTAGGGTCAGCATTTTGAATTTTGGCACAATGAGATAAGTATTCAGTGCGGACAAGTTGAGAATAGGCCTCCATTGTTTTGCTTTTCTTGGGACAAGGAATAGTCTGGAATAAAATCCTTGGCCTTGTTCTGTGAGAGGAACCTTTTCTATAGCTTGCATTTGCAATAGGTTGGCAATTTGTTTTAAAGCCTCTGCCCTTTGATTCGGTGGCAGGTTTGGCATGCCTTTTCTTTTTGGTAATGTATGAAAATGGAACCTGTATCCTTTGTCTATTATTTGCAGTGTCCATTTGTCCCTTGTAATACTGTGCCAATTTCTTGAGAATAAAGATAGCTTTCCACCCAAAGGTGCTTCCAATTGAGCCCTGGTCGGCGGGGGCAAGGTGAAGTCATTGAGTCTGTCCTTGTGCAGCAGTTGTAGGTCCTGCACTACATCTCTAGTTAGGAGGCTGCCATTGATGTCCTCTGTAGGAGCCTCTAGCTTGCCCTCTACCTCTGGCATGCCTGTTCTTGCCTCTTTGAAATCTCTCTGTGTCCGGAAAGGACCAATTCTTAGAAGGCCAATTTCTGCTGAATCTTGGTGGTTGGACCTGGAGAAAATCTTTGACTGTTTGTACAGATTTAGTCTTTTCCTCAAATTTCTTTAAGACCTCCTGAGCAGTGGAGCCAAATAACTTTTGCTTTTCCAGTGGGGCATCCAGAAGCTTTGCTTTAACATGATCTGGCAGAGTTTGTTCCTTCAGCCAAGCATGCCTACGTATAACTGCACCTGTCACTGCTGACCTACATGAAGCTTCCAATGCATCATAACCACACTGCAAGAAATGGTTGCTAACCTGTTGTGAGTTATGTACCAGATCCTGAAGTGACTTGCGATCCAGGGGTTCAGGTGAAGACAGTTTTTTATGCAATTCATCTAACAAATACTCCTGGTACTGTATCATATGGATCTGACAATTTAATGCCCTCATAGAAAGAGTGGAAGTATACACTTTTTTACCCCATCTCTCTAAAGCCCTGGACTCCCTTTCAGAGGGGAGTGGATTTTTAGTAGTGGCAGATGCAACCCCTTTAGGGCCCTGGGAAATAGTTTCTGGGTCAGCAGAGTGGGCCTTGTAAAGGAAATGATGCGAGTCCAGGACCCTGTAGTACCTATCGGGTTTGACAGGAGCCGGAGGAAGGGAATCAGGGGTAATGCTAGACTTAGAATACACATCATCAATAGCATTTAAAACAGGAGGAATAGCCAAAGGTCTATGTTGAGGTAAATGTAAAAAAGTCCTTAATCTCTTCCTGGAATCGGAGAATTCCTGGCCCTGCCATTGGAAATGCTCTCTCATGGAGTGAAGGGTCTCCCCAAAGGACAGCTCTTCAGGAGGGGAGGCAGAGGGAATAGATTCCTCTGCATCAGAATCCTCGTAGGCCGTAAAGGCCTCCTCCTGGTAGTCTGAAAGAGCAGAGCCATCTGAGGCCTCATCAGAGGACTGGGGATCAGTGGGCTCAACCCTGGGCCTTTTGTCTAGAGGAGGTTGAGAGCCCCTAATTAAGGAAATAAGGTCCTCAGCTAAACTTGAAATCTGTGAACCTGTAGTGGATCCCTGAGGAATAACCTTGGGAGGCAGAGATTTTGACTGTTTAGCAGCTTTAACCCTAGTGAATGCTTTTATGGACATGGATGCAGGAGGCCTGGCTGCTCCACGTGCTGGCGTAGTTTTGTCTAAGGGAATGGTGTCGGATGTTTCCTGAACACCGGTTTCCGTGGGAAATTCTATAACCGACTCAGAAGAGGCCTCCGGAGCCGAGGTTGTCAGTTGAGCGGTTTCCACGGTCGGAAGTACCAAGGACTCTGTTTCAGCCGAGACCAAGACACTCGTGGTAGGCCTAGGCGTGGTTTCAGCCGAAACCACGGTCCGCGTGTGTCGGTCCTTGTCCTTCCGTTTCTTGGTTAAATGAGAAGTCGGATTCTCCGACGGCATATTATAACAGTAACTAGCCCCAAAACATTCCTCTGCAAACTCTGCCTGACGCCTAAGAGTGCGTCGATTGAAGGAGGCACAGGCAGTACAGGCCGAGACGTCGTGGTCTGGGCCTAGGCAGGGGAGGCAGTAAGAATGGAAATCCTTATGAGGTATTTGTTTCCCACAAGTTAAGCAATTATTAACTTTAAGCGTTTGATCTGACATCGGCTGAGGCAAGAAAGAGTCCCCAATGGGGTACTTAGCTTTTGAAGTCTTCAGTAGCTGAAGTTACAGGAGCTGGCCGACCGGCACTTGCGAAGTGCTTCTGCTTCGGGCACCACGCGGCAAGAAAGACTGAGGAAGATGGCGTCGGCTGATGCTTTTATACCCCAGGCGCTCTGACGTCGGGGAAAGGGCATCAGCCGACGCCGGACCCAGACTTTGGAATCCGGCCAACCGAAGGGCTGCCTGAGGCAGGACAACCCATATGTAAGGACTGCAGATGCATCCTTGAAGGACATCTGTACTTTAACCGTGGATGCACTTGCGCCCTGTCTAAAAAGAAGGGAAAGGAAGTCCAGGATAGTGGGAATAGGAACCGTAAATGGGTCCAATTCCCTATCCTTGGCCCAGATGGAAAAACGCCTCCATTTACTGTTGTAAAGTTTTCTGGTGGATGGTTTATGAGCTGCCACCAGAATGGCCTTGACAGGGGACGAGATACCGGGAGTCCTAGCCATTAATGGAACTGGATCAACCAAGCAGCAAGTTTGAGATTGACCAGGTCTGGGTTGTGGCATCTCATTGGATGCGAGATTAGGTCTGGTCTGGGGTCCAGAATCCATGGGGAAGCCACACTGTGAGACTGCAGAAAGGGGAACCAGATCTGTCGAGGCCAGAATGGGGCTATGAGAATCACTCTGCTCCCCAACCAACAGGCTTTCTGGATGAATTTCATCATCAGTGGAAGAGGGGGATAAGCATAAAGGAGACCGGTAGGCCATGCATGGACCAGAGCGTCTCTGGGGGATTCCCCTCTGGGGGGAACTATCGCGAAGTACTCGCTGCATTTTGTGTTTAGGGGAGAAGCGAAAAGGTCGCAGCGAGGCTGACCCCATTTTAGGAATATCTGCTTCGCGACAGATGGATTCAGAGACCACTCATAAGGGGTGAGGAATACCCGACTCAGCTTGTCCGCTAATATGTTGGACCATCCCGGAATGTGCGTTGCTACCAGAAAGCGGTTGGTGGAAATCGCCCATTCCCACACTCTCATGGCTTCTCGACACAGGGGGTAAGATCTGGTCCCTCCTTGTTTGTTTATATACCAGACTACGGACATGTTGTCCGTCTGGATTGCAATAGTCCCTAGAGGAAGAAGGTGTTGGAGAGCCTGCAACGCCAAGAGCACCGCCCTTATCTCTAGGACATTGATATGCAATGCGGTCTCTAGAGGAGTCCACGTGCCTTGGACGGATTTGCCTGCATAGTGCCCCCCCACCCGAGGCAAGAGGCGTCCGTGGTCAACGTGGCTTTGACCGGGGGAATCACAAAGGGTCTCCCTTCTCTGAGTTCCCATGCTTGCAACCACCACAGAAGGGAGTCCCTGCATACCCTGCTCAGGGGAATCGGCATGTCTAAGGGATGGACCGACAGAGACCATTGGACTTGAAGGGTCCATTGTAATATGCGCATTCACAGACGGGCATGAAGAGAAAGGCCAATCGCTGCTGACATAGACCCCAGTGCCCTCAGGACTAATTCTGCTGGAGGAGCGGGGCTCCGAAGAATGGCTAGTACTTGAAGAGATAAATTGTTCAGCCTGACAGGTGTTAGAACCACTTTGGAGATTCGTGTATCCAACCTGGCCCCTATGAATTCTAGAGCTTGAGTGGGGCACAGGCAGGATTTCTCTACATTCACTGAAATGCCTAGGTTGTGGGCTAGAGACAGGGCATAATCTCTCGCCACACAAAGCCGATGCCTGTTGGTGGTGGTGAGGAGCCAGTCGTCTAGGTAAGGCAGACCTGAATACCCTGGAGTCTCAGGTGGGCTGCAACCACTGCCATGACTTTGGTGAACACTCTGGGGGCTGAGGTTAGGCCGAATGGAAGAACCCTGAATTGATAATGACTGGCTCCGAGCCGGAAGCGGAGGAACCTCCTGGATCGTCTGTCCATTAGTATGTGGTAGTACGCATCCTTGAGGTCTAACAAGCACATCCAGTTGTTCTCCCGCAGCAGGGGGAGAATTGATTGGAGGGTGACCATCCGGAACTTTTCCTTGGGTATGAACAGGTTCAGGGAGGAGAGGTCTAAGATAGGTCTGAGGTCCCCCATTTTCTTTGGCACCAAGAAGAACCTGGAGTAATAACCCATTCCGGACTGATCTGGGGGGACGGGCTGGATGGCTCTTTTTCTTAGCAGCTTTGAAATTTTCAAAGCCGCGGACTCCCACTGATCGGGTGGGACATCGGGGAGACGTCTGGGTTTGGGGGGAAGATTTATGAAAGGTATAGAATAACCTCTGGATATAATCTGGAGCATCCATCGATCTGTTGTAATGGACTCCCAGTTTGACAGGTGCTCCAACAATCGCCCCCCGACTGCCTCCAGAGAGGGACAGTCGGGCAAGCCCTCAGGGCTGTTGCGCAGGTCTGTCCGAGAAAGGTTCTCTGGACCCAAAATTACGCGGCCCCCTCTGCCTCTGGGCCAGCGTCCACCTTGTCCTCCTCTGCCTCTAGAGGACGAGTGGTCCGCAGCAGGATGGGATTGCTGAGATTTACGGAACCACAGCTTCTTTTGCCCCCTCTGATTCCTGGAGAAGGATCTTTGGGGACTACAGAAGCGGACTCAAATGGCCGACAGCGTCTTCCCGTCCTTTTCGCTTTGGACCAGAGTGTCATGAACCGTTTTGCCAAACAAGGCAGAACCGTCAAAAGGGGCATTAGCGAAGGACGCCTTGAAGGGTTCCGTGAAGTCGCACAGGCGGAGCCAGGAGTGACGTCGCAAGACCACCCCAGCTCCGCCAGCTCTAGCGGCTCCTTCCATTGCATGGGAGAGAAGCCGCATAGACGTATTAGAGATGGACTTTAGAGTGGCCATTCGAGTCTCAAAAACCTTTTTGTCCGGGACCGATATGGACTCTGGGGGGGTGGGGCTGCAGCATATTCTTTAATCAAGTCTCGCTGTAGCCTGATGGTATGTGCCATGTAGTTCAGCACCCTTATGGAAAAGGTCGCTGAAGCAAACATCCGCTTCCCAATACGGTCCAGCACCCGAGATTCCTTATCCAGCGGGTGAACCGAAGAACTTTCCTGAGCAAGTTCTTTCTTAGTGGCCGCCACCAACATAGCATCAACAGGGGTGCCTTTGGACCAAGAAGGTCTATCCATGGGTGGACTGAGGACCTTATCGGGACATCTAGGAATGGGCTCCACGGTGTCGGGCTCCTTCCAAGCCCTGGTGGTAATTAAATCCACCAAGGGGTCGGCTGGGGGGGACACCCAGGAGGTAGATGGGCCTGCCTCAAAGGCCTCCAGGAACACAGACTCATCAAGGAGGGGCTTTTGGCCTGACCACCCCCCCCTAATACACAACATTTCCATGATGTCTCCAAAGGAGACATCTTCAGGGGGTGACCTTGGGGAACCCTCCGAATCATCTAAGTCTGTATCCGTGGTAATGGACTCAGGGGAGTCCAGGTGCCTCCTTTTGCACCGATGCTTCCGAGGGGCCTCCTCGGTGGGACTGTCCAAAGAGGGCTCGTCCACAGGGTGTTGTTCCTCCACGTGAATCAGCTGGAGGGCTTGGGCAGGCTGTCCAGATGGATGGATGATTGAAGACAGACCCTCATACAGTGGGGGTGCGGGAGGATCCGAAGGCCGGGTCGGGGATCTGGATGATCTCGACAGCACCCTCTCCACTACCTCGAAAGCCGAAGGAGAGCCACTCTCGCCAGCCTCTGAAAGTAATCTCCTCGGCTCCGAGGCAGGGATCGGGGTCGGAGCCGATGCAGTCGGGCCCGAGGCAGAGGTGTGCTCCGACGCCATCAGCGCTGAAGACACAGCCACCCCCTCGGATCCGACGCTCAGCCCTCGGCCCCGAGAGCTCGGATCCGACAAGCTCGAAGGTATAGTCGTCGAAGAGACTACCGCTATCGGCACCGACATTTCCCCGGGTCCGAAAGGGCCTGGATCCGATAACTCCGAGACCCGAAAACGGGTCGGAGAAGGAGTGATCGGGGCAAAAATGGGGGCTGCACTCCCCCCCAGAGGGGGGGGGGCAAGAGCATCCCCATCTGCATTTGGGTCTGTAAAAATCTTCGCATCATCCGATCCATGCCCGCTTCGGAGATGCTGCGCGTAGACCGTGAAGAGGTAGTCGAGGCGGGCCGGGAGGGCCGCCTCGAAAACCTCGAGGGAGACCTATCCTCCTCCGGCTCCGGGGAAAAAGATGGTGAACGGAGCCGAGAGGAGGGGGATCCGGAGACCCTCACAGGAGACTTCAAAATTTTTTCAGGCGGAGCCGAGGGATGAAGTTCAGCTCGCCTTTTGTGGGACTTATGTCCCTCCTTGTCTTTATGCCTCTTCTCTTTGTGGGAAGATGCACTAGATTCCACAGAGCTAGTACCCGATAAGGGAGGTTGAGTCCCTGGTACAGCTGAGGGAATAGCCGGCGCCGAAGCTGCTGTAGCAGCTGGAGCCCGGCTGGGAGAGGAAGAAGAAGCTGATTCCTGGGGGAGTTTTCCCGCCAGGATCAGCTTGTTCTTCCTATCCTGAAGTGCCCGGGGGTTAAAGGCCGTGCAGATCTGGCAGGCCTCTGATAAGTGAGCTGCCCCCAGGCACAAAACGCACTGAGTGTGGCCATCAGCTGGAGAAAGCTTGTGGCCACACTCAGTACATTTAGAAAAAATGGCCTTAGGCCCTTCAGCCATTAAACACACTCACACACAACCAAACACTAGGAGGGGGAGGGGAGAGAGTTAAAGTTTCTTTAAAACTAAAGGGGAAACTAGTTTTAAAAAATGGTTAAAGGGGTTATTTAACACACACACACTCTCAAACTTGAAATTTTGAGAGGAAAATTAGCAAAGATCTCACCCTAGCCAGGAGCTCTTCACAGGGATGCGTCTTTAGCCGCGGCAAAAAACGATCTGAGGTAATGGAGGGGGAGGAGAGAGAGTTATTTTTTTTTTTTGTATGTTTTTTTCATGTGGAGCTTTTCTCCCCGAGCCTCTACTGAAAATGGAAATATATCCAGCTAGACTAGCCCGGTCAACAAATGTAAAATAAAATAAAATAATGTGGTTGGTAGTAGGGGATTACGGGTAGTGGGGGAGGAGCTCGGATCTTGGAGCTTGGAAAGCTGCCGGATCGGATCCGAGGTTGGATCTGACATCCCACAGGTTGCAGATCAAATGAAGTAACTACTTCAGATTCCTATTTAAGGATATTCATAGCTACCTCAAACCCCAAGAATACAGCTACCTAAGCAGAATGGTTTACAGAAACCCTGTACAAACATGTAAATGACTGCATTAAGGCTGTTGTACTTACTAGAAGTAAGCCTATATCTAACACTAAAAACAAACCACAATGGTGAAATCCTTACCTTAACTGGCTGTATAACAAAAGACAAAAAAGTCAAGGCCAAAATCAGGAAGAGCACTCTCAGAAACAACAGCTCTCTGATTCAACTAAACAAGAAACTAAGAGGTCTAATAAAAGTTCAACAAGGCCAATTACGAGGTCAAGATTACCTCCCAGGCCAAGGAAAATCACAAGCCCTTCAGATTTGTCAGGAACCTTAAAAGGTAATACTCAGCAGTGTGCAGAAAGTACAGTTTTGTACCTACCATAAATGTAGATGTTCGATGTGGGATACAGCTGCAGTCCTAACATATGGGTTTGTCCTGCCGTCAGGCGGTCCCTCGGTCGGCCGAATTCCAAAGTCTTGGTCCGGCGTCGGCTGTTGTCACTTCTTCCCTGACGTCAGTGCACCAGGGGTATAAAGAAACCAGCCAACACCATTTTCTTCAGTGTTTCTTGCCCCAGATGTCAGGTACCCTCAGAGGAAGGCTAAATCTAAAAAATATAGATAACAATCCAAACAACAACAGTAGCAAAAAGCAAATACACCATAACAATACCCCAGTTAGCTAGAAGTGGAGGTGATAAACAGGATGCTTGTCTCAGAGGGGTAGGTGGGAGGGAAATCATGACTGCAGCTGTATACCACATCGAACATCTACATTTATGGTAGGTACAAAACTGTATTATGTTCTTCATGGATACAGCTGCAGTCCTAACATATGGGTAGAATACCATAACCAAACTGGGGGTGGTAGGTACTAATAGGATGGTGGAGCAGCTAACATGCCCTGCAAAACTGCAGTAGCAAACCCTGCCCTAGATCTGGAATATAAAGGCAGGTGATGGTGTTTGGAGAATGTATGCACAGAGCTCCAAGTAGCAGCTTCTAAAATGTCCTTTGTGGCCACCCCTCTTAAAAAGGCTGTGGAGGTGGCTGTTGCCCTTGTAGAGTGAGGCCTGATACTGGTAGGTGCAGTCTTTCCATGAAATGAATAGCAGAATCGTATGCAATGGCCAATCCATTTAGAAATAGTTTGCTTGGAGATGGCTTTGCCCTGCACCCCCGGTTGCATAGGCCATGAAAAGCTGGTCAGTTTTTCTGAAAACCTTTGTTCTGTCCAGGTAATAACGCAGCTGTCTGTGAATGTCCAAAGTGTGTAGAAGTCTCTCACCCTTGTTTTGAGGGTTAGGGTAAAAAGTTGGTAGATGTATAGCTTGGTTTAGAGAAACCTTGGATACCACCTTTGACATGAAGGACGGATTGGTTTTAAGTGACACACTGTCCTGATGGAATATGAGGAATGGTTGCACAGCCATGAGGGCCTGTAATTCAGAAACCCTTCTAGCTGAGGCGATAGCCAGTAAGAAGGCTGTTTTCCAAGATAAAAACTGTAGTTCTGAAGAAGCTGCTGGCTCGAAAGGAGGTAAAGTTAACTTTTCCAGAATGAAATTGAGATCCCATGCAGGTACTGGTGGTCTCCTTGGAAGGTTGATGTTCTTTGTCCATCTTAGAAACTGTTTTAGCAATGGAAGCGAGAACAGAGGAGGGTCAGTGTCATATTCTGCAGAGATTGCTGAAGCATGTATTTTTATCAAGGAATATAAAAGGCCATCGTTGAGCAATTCAGCCAAATATTCTAAAATCTGTGGGATGTTCAGTATTTTTGGGTCTTGCCCCTTTTTCTCATTCCAAATACAAAACCTTTTCCATTTGGCCAAGTAGGCCTCTCTAGTGGATGGCCTTCGAGACTCCAGAATAATTTCCCTGACCTTCTTGAAGAGTAAGGCCTGTTGTGACTTCATGGGATTTTCCATGCTGCTCGTTTCAGTGATTGTAGCTGGGTGTTTAGAGTCTTGAAGTTGTGCTGTGTCAGCAGAAGAGGCCATTGTGGAAGAGTCCATGGAGGTGAGTGTGACATGCTCTTCAGGAGTAGATACCAGTGCTGCCTTGGCCAGTCCGGAGCTATCAGGATGATTTTTGGTTTGTCTGCTTTGATCTTCAGCAATACCTTGGCCATCAGAGGAAGAGGAGGGAAGGCATATGCTTTCAGAGCCCTCCAACTGAAAGAGAGAGAGTCCACTTTCCATGCTTGTGGGTGATATGTCCTTGTGCAGTACTTCTCCAACTGGTGGTTGTTGTGGGAGGCAAAAAAATCTATGTCTGGCCTTCCCCATTCTTGAGTTATTTGTGTGAATATTTTTGGATGCAGTTTCCATTCATGTGGGTCTATCATGTTTCTGCTTAGGCTGTCCGTCAGTGTATTTTCTTTTCCTGGTACAAACTGGGCTTGTAGCTCTATTTTTAGATCCAAGGACATGTTCCAAAGATTCATTGCCAGTCTGCATAGGGGGTATGAATGTGTCCCCCCCCTTGCTTGTTTATGTACCACATTACCGTGGTGTTGTCTGTCTTTATTAGAAGTTGGCCTGGGTGTATAAATTCCTCGAAGGCCTTGACTGTATGTATTACTGCCAGCATCTCTTTTTGATCGATATGCAGGTGCTTTTCTTTTTGAGACCATATGCCTTGAATGCACCAATTTGCCATGTGAGCCCCCCATGCATGGTCTGAGGCGTCTGTCGTGATGGTCTGACTTGCTTGAGGTCTGCAGAAAGGTAGTCCTATGTTTGCCTGGCATGCTTGAGCCCACCACAGAAATTCCTTTTGAAGACATGGAATGAGTGGTATTATTGTTTCCAGGCTGTGGCTGTGTTGAGACCATAGATTTTTTAGGTACCATTGTAGTTTCCTCATATGCAACTTTGCACATGGGATTAGAAGAATGCAAGATGCCATGAACCTCAGAGCCTGCAGGATTTTCCTTGCAGTGAGCCTGGTGAATGTTGCCAGTTTTCTTGAAGTAATCTTTCAGTTGCCCTTGTTTTTCTGGCGTAAGATAAGCCATCTGGGTGTTTGTATCCAGTTTGGCACCCAGGAAGGTAATTACTTGGGATGGTACGAGCCTTGATTTCTTTTTGTTGACTGTGTATCCCAGAGCCTGTAATAGACTTATTACATATTTCAAATGTTTTATCAAAATGTGTTTGTTGTCCGCTTGGATGAGGCAGTCGTCCAGATAAGGGTATATTTGTATCCCTTGTAGTCTGCAGTGTGCAATTACTGAAGCCAGGCATTTCGTGAACACTCTGGGTGCAGTAGATAAACCAAAGGGCAATGCAGAGAATTGAAAGTGTGATGAACCTGCAAGAAATCTGAGGTATCTTCTGCAATCTTGTCTGATAGGGACATGCAGGTATGCCTCCTTGAGGTCCAAAGTTACCAGCCAAGACCCCTTGCCCAGCATGGGAAGGAGTTGCTTAGAGTTAGCATCTTGAATTTTGGTACAATGAGGAAGGTATTTAGAGTAGATAAGTCCAGTATTGGTCTCCAATCTTTTTCCTTTCTTGGAACCAGGAACAGTCTTGAGTAAAAGCCTTGACCTTGTTCTGGAGTAGGTACCTGTTGAATTGCTTTCATTTGTATTAGCTTTGAAATTTGTTTTTGTGCCTCTGCCCTTTGATTTGGTGGCAGGTTTGGCATGCCTTGTCTTTTTGGTAGACAGTGAAAATGGAATCTGTAGCCTCTGTCTATAATGTCCAGTATCCATTTGTCCTTTGTAATAATATGCCAGTTTTTTGAGAATAGAGAAAGCTTGCCGCCTAAAGGTGCTTCCAATTGAGCCCTGGTTGGCGGATACAGTGGCAAGTCATTGTGTTTGTCCTCGTGGTGCACTTGAACCCTCATCACCACTTCTCTGATTGGGGTTTTGGCGTCCTCTGTAAGATCCCCGTGACTGGCCTCTACCTCTAGAACATCTGTTTCTACCTATTTGGTAGCTTTCTGTGGTTGGAAAGGACCAATTCTTTGAAGGCCAGTTTCTACTGAACCTTGGAGGTTGTACCTGTAGAAAATCTTTAACAGTTTGCATAGATTTTGCCTTATTCTCCATTTTCTTTAAAACTTCCTCTGCTTTAGCACCAGACAATAGATCTTTTTGCAGAGGTGCATCCAGCAATCTAGCCTTGACATGATCTGGCAATGCTTGTTCCCTTAGCCAGGCGTGTCTACGTATTACTGAACTTGTTACTGCTGCTCTGCAAGAGGCCTCTAATGCATCATAACCACATTGCAAAGTATGTTTACTCACTTGTTCTGTGTTGTGTATCATGTCCTGCAACTCTTTTGGATCAGGTTGTTCAGGGGAGGATAATTTATTTCTCAAATCTGCTAACATAGACTGCTGGTACATTATCATGTGAAACTGACAATTTAATGCTCTCATAGTAAGGGTGGCTGAGGTGTAAACTTTTTTACCCCACCTTTCTAGAGCCCTGGAATCCCTTTCAGACGGACGTGGATTCTTAGTAGTAGAGGCTTTAACCCCCTTGGGTCCCTGGGAAATAGTTTCTGGGTCGGCTGTATGACCCCTGTAAAGGAATTGGTGAGAATCCAGAACCCTGTAGTACCTATCAGGTCTAACAGGTGCTGGGGGTAAGGAGTCTGGAGAGAGACAAGACTCAGAGTAAACATCATCTAAAATATCCAAAACAGGGGATATAGCCAGAGGTCTATGCTGTGGTAATTTAAGGAATTCCCTTAATCTCTTTTTAGAATCTGAACAATCTTGGCCTGCCCAATGGAAATGTTCCCTCAAAGTATGCAAGGTTTCCCCAAAAGAGTAATCCTCGGGGGGGGGGGGGGGGCCAGAGGGAATTGATTCCTCTGCATCCGAATCTTCATAGGGAGAGAAAGACTCCTCCTGATAATCAGAGTGCTCAGAAATAACGGAGGCCTGATCAGAAGATAGTGGGTCCTCCTCTATCCTAGGCCTTTTTCAGGGGGGGGGGGGTTGAGAACCTCGGATTAAAGAAATTAGGTCTTCAGCCATCCTTAAAATCTGTTTTTTAGAAGTGGGTCCCTGAGGGGGAGCTTTGGGTGGCTGAGATTTAGCATGTTTTGCAGCCTTGGCCCTGGTGAAGGCCTTAATAGAGACGGTAGCAGGTGGTCTGAAGGTCCCACAAGAAGAGTGCGTTTTTTCCACTATCTGGGTGTCTGTATCAAAAGAGGCTTCGGTCTCTTCAGGTAACTCTTGGGCCGACACCGAACCAGCCTCCGGTACCGAAGGAGTAACGTCGTTGGTAGACAGGGGCTGCGTAGTCACCTCACTGCAGACCGGGACACACTAGGCTGGTCTAAGCGTGGTGTCGGTAGAGGCCGCAGACCATATGTGTGTCGGTCCTTGTGTTTCTTCGGTAAATGTGCTGTCGGTAATTCCGATGGCATTTTATAATTAAATTCTTCCCCAAAAAGGTTTTCGGCAAACTCTGCCTGACGCTTGATAGTGCGTTTATTGAAAGAAGCACAGGAGCTACAGGCCGAGACGTCGTGGTCTGGGCCTAGGCAGGGTATGCAATGGGAAAGGAAATCCCTATGAGGTATTTGCTTCCCACAAGTAAGACAATTATTAACTTTTACAGTTTTAACTGACATCGGTCTGAGGCAAGAAAAGGATCCCCAACAGGGTACTTAGCTTTGTAGAAGACTTCGGTATCTGAATTTCGATATTTCAGGAGCTGGCCGACCGGCACTTGCGAACTGCTTCTGCTTCGGGCACTGCGCGACAAGAAAGACTGAAGAAAATGGCGTCGGCTGGTTCTTTTATACTCCTGGCGCACTGACGTCAGGGAAGAAGCAACAACAGCCAACGCTGGACCAAGACTTTGGAATTCGGCCGACCGAGGGACCACCTGATGGCAGGACAACCCATATGTTAGGACTGCAGCTGTATCCACGAAGAACATCTGGTGGTAAATGGTACAAACTTCACTGACCAGGGTGACTTATCAAATCTACTAGCTGATAAATTCAGTTTCAACTTCACTCCCCCATTACTCCCTATGAAATCCCTTATAGCACCATTCTCCCCAACTATCAACAGGAAGCATATCCTGGGAGGTGGTCTCTAAAGTCAAAAACACTGCTTCACTAGGCCCTGACAATATCTCTAGTTGCCATGACCTAGCAGGACCACGTGAGGCACTCTTCAGCTACAGCCTCAAAACATGTTACATGCCAGTGAATGAAGGGCCGCAATGGTCATCAGTCTTCATAAGGGTGGATCATCTCAGCCCAGGAACTACAGACTCATCAATCTCACAAGTCTAGTATGCAAAGCCATGGACTGAATTACCATGAAAATGGTCATTAACAACCTAGACAATGGACTCATCCAAGTTTGACTTCATTAAGGAAGTACTTAACCTGGTATACTTCTTTGAGAGGGCCCCAATGGCTCAGAATGAGGGGAAAATGGTGCATACCGCCCTACCTTGATCTGCCCAAGGCATTCGACACAATATAACATCCAGTGTTGTTGACAGACTCAAAACTAAGCATAAATCCCTGCTCTTCCTGATTTTGGCCATTACTTTTTTTTTCTTTTCTTATGCAGCCTGTTAAGGTAAAGATTAACAGCTGGCTCACAGATAAGACCCAAGAAGTCAGGATTGGTGAGACCACCTCCACCAAGACCAGTCAGCAGCAAGTACCCCAGGATTTCATGTTGGGCCTTCTCCTGTTTGGCATCTACTTCTCGGAAATCAAGACTAATGTTAAAGGTCTCTGGTTCAGTAAGTTTGCAGATGACTGTAAAGTGGGAGCCATCATAGATTCCCCCTACCATACCAAACATCCTACAAGAGGGTCTAACACAAAACAAATGACAAGTGTGAAAGCCATGGATTAAAATTCAATGCAAAGAAATGCATTATGGTGGTCTATAGGAATTGTCAACCCAGGCTAATTATTTAATTGATAAAAACACCCCTAAGAGTTGGTCTGAAAGTTAAGGATCTGGGAGCATAAGTAGGCAGTAATATGGCATTTGATCAACATGTAGTCAAGACAGTAAGAAAATCATTCTATGTCTTCCAACACATAAGCAAGGGTAAAGGCCTCCAGGTGCAAGGAAGTAATAGTACCACTCTACTCAGCCCTTATCAGACCCATCAGTGAGTACAATGCCCCCTTTTGGCATGTACCTAACCAGCACTTGCAACAGTTGGAATGTCTTCTAAGGTGGATCTATATTAGCATGTTGACAGGGCAGAATAGCGAACACCTTTACGTCAACACATATTACACAAAATGCCTAAATCTCGAATGGCCAGAACAGCGATTTTTTCCCCCAGGGAAAAAAAATTGCAGGGCTGTTGTTGGGAATTTGCCATTTCCTCCAATGTAGTGTGATCTTGGAGTTGGTATATTTAAGAAGGGGCAAAGCCCCCCACTTTATTGTCTATTTACTTGCGATTTATTTCCGGGGGGGGATAGCTATTCTGGACATTCGAGATTTAGACATTTCGTGTAATATGTGTATACGTTAGGGCATTCGCTGTTTTGCCCTGTCGTCTTGCTAATATAGACCCTTCTAAAGTTCCTCACTAGGAAAATACAGAGTATGAATACCCTGTCCTACATAGAACCTTAAGTTGATATGTTATCCTATGTCTGTACTCAATCTCAAAGGTTACTGACAGGTAAAGCATACAAGGCATGCTCAGATCCAGCACCTGTGGATCCCTTGCACATCTACAAGACAAACAGCACTAGAAACATTAGATCAAAGGACATGTACTTTGTTTGCAACATAAATTGAACCCGCTTGAGGGACCAATATATGTCACAAAGGAAGCCTGCGCTGTGAAATAAGCTCACAATCTATGTGAAGCAAAGTTCATCCCAGACACTTTTCAAAAGAAACCTTGATTATTGGGTAGGAAATTGCAAACTCACCCCTGGTTTGACCCCCCCCCCCATGCCTCTGTTGGACAGAGACGGACAGTAAGTAAACTAATCTCCAAATAACATTCCCCCCCACATAACCTTTAGCTACATCTTTACTAATATATCCCACAATAGAGGTATCTGTGTTGGGTTGCATGGCTAGGCTTGAACAAGACTCTTGTAGTCATTAGCCTAGCATAAACCAATGAATATATGAACCTCTCTGCTACTACTTGGCTGCTACTAGTGCTGATCTTACCACAGCTTCAAACTGACTGCTAGGAGTCAATGTCCCTTTGCTTCTTTTCTCACCAAAATCAACACAGCTGCACTAATCCCAAGAAAAAAAGTGGGCCACAGGCTTTTTTTTGATCAGAAGTAACTTCCCAGATGTTTTCAGGGGTCTGCAGACTTATTGTAGCCTTCTCCTAGTAGATTCCCCAGACAGCAACTAGACCAATCAGGAAAATCCCACATACACGCACACATGCTCAAACGCTGCCCAATCAGAGACAGTCAAGAATCAATGAAACTCTGGTCCTTCTCTCACCAGGAGCAAACCAGAAGCATTAATCCCAAAATGATTACTGAGAAACAGAACAAAAGGTCTCTAGTGATTGTTAGACTTGTCCTAATTTTTGAAGAAATGCAGTGTGCACTAAGCTGTCATTAAGATGTAGAAGTGGGTAACTCAAGCTCTTGCAGCCTAAGGCAAGAGGCACTAATTTTATAAGACAGATTGGATGGAAGGGTTGACACTCAGTATTCTTGCTCTATGGAATGCAGTGGGAGAGCAAATAAGTCTATTGTTAATTTTGAGCTTATTTACAACAGCTAATGAAAGAGGAGAGGGAAGGAATTATGTGCTCAGATTAACACAAGGTGGAGCGTTGCACCACAAGTATTAGCATTTCATCTGAGTATTCAAAACCTGCTAAACAACCAAAATGGCGAAAAGACAGCTTCAAAACAACAGCTTCAACAACAGGCTTTTACCATATTGAATCCACAATATATGAAATGAGCTTTGCTGTTGTAAAAGTCAAGCAGCGTTGTAATTTCACAGCTTTAAAACGTGGATGCCATAAAAGCAGAAAAAACGAACATAAAAGTGAAGAACCCTTCTGATGTAAACAACGGACAAGCACTTTCAGCTTTTTCAAGCCTTCTTCAGATCCAGCTTTTTCAAGTCTTCTTCAGATCCAAGTAGGTAAGCTGGGTTCAGTGTTTAAAAGTTGGTATCATCCAATGAAACAACCTACAGTGAATGAGGAATGTTAACCAATCAAGTTAGTCCATTGGTACACACCTCCATAGCTTTCCGACAAACATGAAGTT
The DNA here is from genome assembly GCF_019279795.1 of Protopterus annectens. Classification (NCBI taxonomy): domain Eukaryota; kingdom Metazoa; phylum Chordata; order Ceratodontiformes; family Protopteridae; genus Protopterus; species Protopterus annectens. Next base: position 1,551,476,985 of record NC_056744.1, on the reverse strand, counting down.
AAAACTCTATTTTAAACTCTTTGTTTAAAACGTGACAGTTTGACATTTCTAAGACAGACTCAGACATATTTTCAGAAGGAATATTAGTAAAATCTTTTCAGTAGGTTCTAGTTAAAAGAACAAGCTCTGCATAAAAGCCAAGATTTGAGAGAAAAAGGCGAAAAATAAAAAAAATAAAGATGGTCATTTAGGGCACTTTTTTATTTCATTTCAACAATTTCTTTGGGACATCAGAGCCTAAGTCAGTATACCTAAGGTTTCTGTCAATGAAAACAGGTCGTAAGTGAACATAGCTCATTGGTAGTCTATTTTTAAGAAAAGGTTTTAAGGGAACACAGCCATTAAGGCCAGGGGGGTTATCTGCCCTCAGTTGCATTATCCATTTGGCTTCTTCCCTCTCAGTCAGACTGGTCAGGTGTCCTTCTATGGAAGCAAAATGCATCTTTGAAATGACCACGAAAACAAAGCTATGTCCCTCATGCTCACGTAAAAGAAGGAAAAGAGAATTTGTTTCCTTTCTGTTACGTATTATCAGATTGATGTTTGATAATTCTTTCTTTTAGCTTCATATTAGTTTTTCCAATATAAAATGCTGTGCAGGAAGTGCGGGTAGCTATGTAAACAATATTGCTGGTTAGGCAATTAGCTAATTCATGAAAAACAAATGTCTGTTTAGTAACCGGATGCTTAAATGTGTTGCTACAATTGATTACATTGCAGACCTTGCAGAAGCCACATTTCTTTGTTCCTGATGAATTATTATGTACGTAGCTGTTACACATCTCATCACTTGAGCATAAAATCCTTTTGAGATTCTTTTTATTTTTAAAAGGAAACTTGGGTTATCTCCAACAATCTCAACTTTTTATCCGAAGTTAGAATCGCCCAGAACTTTCTGATCACCTGGCATACGTTATTATCATGGTCCATAGTGCAAGTCAAATTAACCCTTAAGTTAGATGTTCTTTTAGGTATAGCTAGGGATGGTGTACTTTCGCCTTCTCTGACCTTAGAGGAATAAAAAGGTTTGCCTTTTCCTTTACGTATGTCATTAATTCTGGTCTGGTTTAGTTCTAAACTTCTCTTTCCATAGCCTTGTTGGCTGAAATTATTAATAAGCCTCTCTTCTTCCTGGAGAAAGGTTGCCTCTTCTGTACATAGCTTTGAAATCCTTGCAATTTGATTTTCAACAATGTTAGAGAAAATATGCCTGGGATGCACACTGGAAAAGTGGAGCATGTGGTTTCGCCACACATCTTTCCTATAGAGGCAAGTGTCTATTCCCTTCCCTGGATCAAGAGATAATCTCTCATCCAGAAAGTCAATCATCTCTCTAGATGTTTTTACATCACATTTCAGGAAAGTAGTGGTCTGTGACAGAAAGTTAAAGCTTCTTAAATCATCTTCTTTTCCCTTCCATACAATGAAGGTGTCATCCACAAACCGATTGTACAGAATTATCTGGTCATTCCAAATGTTATTAGCATCCTTGGACCAAGCTCTCTCCCAGTTGGCTAAAACCAAATTTGCATAACTATTGGCATAGGGCATGCCCATGGCAACCCCCCCCCATCTCTGCCAATAGTAGCTGTTGTCATAGGTAAACACATTGTACTCCAACACTATTTCCAAAAGATCACATATCAAATGTGATTCTACCTTCTCTTCAGTTAGAAATTCTCTTACTGCTTCAATGCCATAATTATTTGGTATGGAAGTGAATAAAGTATTCATGTCTAGGGTTACCATTAGCAGACTCTCAAGATCATCATGATGTTCTAGAGCTATATACAGATGTTGCAGAAACTCAGCTTTGTCTTTAATCACAGTGGAGGCCCTAGGTAGCATCTTTTTTAGTTCTTGTTCAATAATCATAAAATAGATTCAGTCAACTATCCTCTACCAGCCACAATTGGCCTTAAAGGTGGGCATTTAAGATCTTTATGAATTTTTGGTAATCTACTGATAGTTGGTACGGTGGGGTGCTCAGTGACGAAAAGATCATGCAAATACTCAATCTCTCTTTGCAATAGCATGTCAAAGAACAGTACAGTTGTGTACACTTACCATAAATGTAGATGTTAGAGTGTATTCATTGTTGCAGTCATTACATTTGGGTTATCCTGCTGGCAGGTTGCCCTCAGTCAGCCTGAATTCCAAAGTCCGGGGTCCTGCGTCGGTTGCTGTCACCTCTTCCCTTATGTCTGGGGTATAAAAGTTGCAGCCAACGCCATTTTCTTCAGTTTTTCTTGCCCCAGATGTCAGGTGCCCCCAAAAGGGTAGGCTAGAATTATGTAAATAAAACATACATGCACCCAAATAAGCTTTACCTTCATCTATAAGCAAAAAAAAACACCTAGGTTGTATAGATTAGAGAAGTAAAGATAAGTTCCGGCAGAAATAAGGGGGATGGCGGGTGGGTAACCTGGACTGCAACAGTGAATACATTTGAACATCTACATTTATGGTAAGTGAACACAACTGTACTATGTTCTTCGTGTTTCCCTGTTGCAGTCATTACATTTGGGTTGAGTCCCAAAGCTATGGTTGGGGGGCTGGAGCTAAACAGCATTAGGAGTGGCTATGAGGCCCTGCAGAACTGCAGTGGCAAAGCCTGCCCTGGATTTAAAGTAGAGGCAGATTGTAATGTTTTGTAAAGGTATGCACTGAACTCCCAAGTAGCAGCCTCTAAAATGTCTTTGGTTGGTACTCCCCTGAGAAAGGCTGCAGAAGTGGCTGCAGCTCTGGTTGAATGTGGCCTAATGCCCTTAGACACTGGTTTGCCATGCTGTGAATAGCAGAAACGAATGCAGTGAGATATTCACTTTGAAATAGTCTGCTTGGACATGGTCTTTCCTTGTGATGCTGTGGCATATGCCAATAGTAATTGTTCTGTCTTTCTGAAAACTTTAGTTTTGTCCAAGTAGAATCTAAGTTGTCTGTGTACATCCAAAGAATGCAGAATTTTCTCCACCTTGTTCTGTGGATTTGGATAAAAAGTTGCCAAATGAATAGTTTGGTTAAGGGCTACACTGGATACCACCTTAGGCATAAATGTAGGGTTTGTTCTTAGAGAGACCCTGTCTGGATAAAAAATGTAAAGGGTTCCACAGCCATGAGAGCCTGTAGCTCTGAAACTCGTCTTCCAGAAGTTATTGCTAGGAGCAGAGCTGTTTTCCAAGATAAGAACTTTATATCCACAGTAGCAGCTGGCTCAAAAGGAGGTAAGGTGAGTTTTTTCAAGACATAATTAAGTTCCCATGCAGGTATTGGCGTTCTCCTTGGAGGCCTTAAGTTTTTGGCTCCTCTGAGGTACTGCCTTAATAAAGGATGAGAAAAGAGTGGTGGTTTCGTATTGTAATGATCCGAAATGGCAGAGGCATGGGATTTTAATTGATGAAAAAGATAGGCCTTTGTCCAGCATCTCAGTTAAGTATTGCAAAATCTGAGGAATATTTGAGACAGTTGTATCAGTTCCTTGAGCTTGGTTCCAAGCACAAAATCTCTTCCATTTCCCAGCATAAGATTTTCTAGTACGAGGCCTTCTGGCTTCTAAAATGACATCCATCACAGCTTTACTGAGGTGTGGTTTGCATGGCTACATTATCTGCCATGCTGCCAAGTTTAGGGTCATGAGTTGGCTGTGCAGAATCTGATTGTTTTGCTGGGACAGTAGATGAGGTATTTGAGTTAAGGTCCAGGCTGGGCATTGGGACAAGTTCCTTAAGATCGGATACCAGTACTGGTGTGGCCAGTCTGGGGCAATCAGAATCATTTTTGGTTTTTCCTGTCTGACCTTTAGGAGTACCTTGGGGAGAAGAGGCAGCGGAGGAAAGGCATATACTGATAGGTTTGTCCAGTTGAAAGGTAAGGCGTCCACTTTCCAATCTTGTCTGTGATAAGTCCTTGTGCAGAATCTTTTTAGTTGATTGTTTTGAGGGGAGGCAAATAGATCCATGTCCAGGAGTCCCCATTTCTTTGTTATCATGCTGAAGACTTGTGGATCCAGGTGCCACTCGTGGGGATCCATGAGGTTTCTGCTTAGTTTGTCTGCCAGAGTATTTTCCTTTCCTGGCAGGAACTGTGCCTGCAGATGAACTTGGTAAGTCAATGCTGTGTCCCATAAAGCCATGGCTAGTCTGCAAAGGGGATAAGAATGAGTGACCCCCTGCTTGTTTATGTACCACATGACCGTGGTGTTGTCTGTCTTTATCAGTAGTTGTCCCGGATGAAGTAGGTCTTTGAAGGCCGTCAGGGCATTTTGAACAGCTAGCATCTCTTTTTGACTATGTAGATGATTTTGTTTTGTGGACCAGGTGCCCTGAATGTCTCTTCCTGTCATGTGAGCCCCCCCAGGCATAATCTGATGCATCCATCGTTAGGCTCTGCCTGGCTGGGGGGTAGTGAGAATGGCTGTCCCTTGTTGTGGTGACAAGCCTTTGCCCACCATCGAAACTCCTATTGCAGGCAGAGAATTAGAGTAATCATTGTTTCCAGGCTGTGGCAATGTTGTGTCCAGACACTTTTTAGGTACCACTGAATTTTCCTCATATGCAATCTTGCATATGGAATTAGTAAGATGCAGGATGCCATGAAGCCCAAAGCCTGCAGAATTTTTCTTGCAGATAACTGGGCCTTTGTTGCCATTTCCTTGAAATAGGTAGTCAGTTGCCTTTGTTTGTCTGGAGTGAGATAAGCCATCTGGGCAGTTGTATTTATGCTTGCACCCAGGAATATTATCTTTTGAGAGGGTACAAGTTTTGATTTCTTTTTGTTGACTGTGTACCCTAGGCATGTTAAAAGTCTTTTCACAAACATCAGATGCTGTAGTAGAATGTCCTTGTTCTCTGCTTGTATGAGGCAGTAGTCCAAGTAAGGATAAATTTGTATTCCTCTTTGTCTGCAGTAAGCAATTACTGGTGCCGGGCACTTTGTGAAGACCCTGGGCACAGTAGATAAGCCAAAGGGCAGTGCAGGGAATTGGTAATGCTTTGAGCCAGCCTTGAATCGGAGGCATCTTCTGCATGATTGTCTGATTGGGACATACAAGTATGCCTCTTTTAGGTCTAAAGTCACGAGCCAAGCCTTGCTGCCCAGCATGAACAGAAGCTGCTGCAAGGTCAACATCTTGAATTTTGATATATCCAGGAAAGTGTTTAGAATAGATAGGTCTAGTATTGGTCTCCATGTTTTGTCCTTTCTGGGTACCAAGAACAGTCTTGAGTAAAATCCTTGCCCCTGCTCTTGCTGTGGAACTTGTTGAATAGCCCTCATGTCCATGAGAGCTGCAACTTGTTTTTGAGCCTCTGCCCATTGATTGGTTTGGCCAACCGTTTGCCCTTGGCAGTGTATGGAAATGAAACTTGTAGCCTTGTGACACTATGTCTAGAACCCATTTGTCCTGGGTTATAATGGGCCAATTTTGAGAAAAGAGTGCTAGTTTTCCCCCTAAGGGTGCTGCCAGAAGGTAAGTGCTTGGTGCAGGCAGGGGAAGTCATTGGGGCCATTTCCTGTATGACTGTGATTTGTCTTCTCCACCTTTGGAGGTAGAAGCACTCCATTGCTTAGACCTGTAGAAACCTTGCAGCTGTGATCTGCTTCTAGGGTGTCTGGATCTGCCTCTTTGAGGTCTGTCTGTCAGACTGGAAAGGACCAATTCTTTGTAGGCCAGAGTCTGCTAAATCTAGGCGGCTGTATCTGTAAGAAATCCTTGACCGTTTGCATAGATTTAGCTTTGTCCTCCATTTTCTTTAACACCTCTTCTGCCTTAACACCAAACAAGGTATCATGTTGTAATGGAGCATCTAATAATTTTGCTTTAACATGGTCAGGCAGATTTTGTTCCTTTAACCAAGCATGCCTCCTAATGATAGAACCCGTAATAGTGGCCCTGCAGGAGGCCTCCAGAGAATCAAAGCCACATTGCAAAGTATGCTTTTCAACTTGTTCAGCTGCATGCAATAAATCCTGCATTTCTTTGTTTTCTGCACATTCAGAATTTGCCATCATTTTCTGTTTAAGCAGTGTCATGATATATTGCTGATATTTGAGCATATGAAACTGGCAATTTAAGGCCCTTATAGCCAAGGTAAAAGATGTGTAAATCTTTATTCCCCATCTATCCAGTGCCCTAGAATCCCTGTCAGATGGGATAGTGTTTTTGCAGTGGAAGCCTTGACCCCTTTGGGACCCTGAGAAATAGTTTCTGGGTCTGCAGTAGGGTTTTTGAAAAGGAATTTATGAGAGTCAGGAACCCTGTAGTATCTGTCCAGCTTAACAGGAGCTGGAGGTAAGGAGTCAGGGGTCAGACTAGACTCCGAGAACACATCATCTACAATGTCTAACACAGGTGGAATAGCTAGAAGCCTGTGTTGAGGTAGTAAAAGGAAGTCTCTGAGCCTCTTCTTAGATTCTGAAAAATCTTGGCTCTCCCAGTGGAAGTGCTCCCTCATGGTATGCAAGGTTTCCCCAAAAGAGTAGTCCTCAAGAGGAGAACCTAGAAGCCTGTGTTGAGGTAGTAAAAGGAAGTCTCTGAGCCTCTTCTTAGATTCTGAAAAATCTTGGCTCTCCCAGTGGAAGTGCTCCCTCATGGTATGCAAGGTTTCCCCAAAAGAGTAGTCCTCAAGAGGAGAAGCTGAAGGAATTGATTCTTCAGCATCAGAATCCTCATGGGGGTGAAGAAAATATTCCTGATCAGAAGAGGAATCAGAAGAAATGGAAACCTGATCTGAAGATTCATATTTGGTCTCTTGTCTAGGCCTCTTATCAGGAAGGGGATGGGAACCCCTGATCAAGGTAATTAAGTCTTCGGCCATTTTGAGCATCTGTTTTTTGAGCATGGAGGCCTGTCCATGTGGCTGGTGAACTTGTTTCTTTGCCTTTAAAGGTGTTTTAGTTTTTGCCTTTGAAGTCTGTTTAATATAGAATTGTTTAGATGTGAATACACCCTCAAAAGCTGATGCCTGCTCAGCGGCTCCGGATCCATCTAAGGGAATAATCTCCGAGGCTCCATTACCTTTAGTTTCCAGCGGCCTGGCCGACTCCACGTGGGAGTCTGTAGTGGCCTGCGACTCTAAAGTAGCAGGTGTCAGGGGCTGCGAAAGCACCTCACTGAGAACCGGCGACTTGTTTAGGAGAAGCTTCGTCTGTTTTGGACCTCTGTTGCCTTTTTCTTTTTGATTTATGTGAACTCCGGTAGTCAGATGGCTATCCAATGACATTGTATAATTAAATCTTCGCCCAAAATAGCTTAATGGAAAATTGTACTGACATTTAATAGTGCGTTGGTTAAATCTAGCACAAAACCGACAACTAGAAACGTCATGGTCAGGGCCTAGGCAAGGAATACAGTAAGAATTAAAAGTCCTTATGAGGTATTTGCTTCCCACAAGAAATACAATTATTAACTTTTTCTGACATTGGTCTGGAGCAAGAAAAGTTTCCCCAACGGGGTACTTAGCTTTTAATGAAGACTTCGGATCTGAAACTCGAACATGAAAATCTCAGGAGTCGGCCGACTGGCACTTGCGAACTGCTTCTGCTTCGGGCACCGCTCGGCAAGAAAGACTAAAGAAAATGGCGTTGGCTGCATCTTTTATACCCCTGATGACCTGACGTCCAGGAAAGAGGTGACAGCAACCGACGCAGGACTCAGGACTTAGGAATTGAGGCCGACTGAGGACAACCTGCCAGCAGGATAACCCAAATATAATGACTGCCACAGTGAAACACGAAGAACATCTGCTGGATCTTCCATTTCATAATATTTAGTTCATTCTTACTAATCAATAGGTCTTTCGATCACTTAATAATTCTTTCATCCATTGGACATACAATACCTAAGAGAGGAGCACAACATGTTACCATCAACAGAGCAGCTCCCTTTTTTAATGATGAACAAAGTCTCTTGAACAGGGAGATCTGTAAGCAGAGAGAGAAAGAAAAGAAAAGTAACACAATAAATTCTTTAATGGTTAATATTTCGAACATTCAGCTCATTCACTCTCAGACAGATCTATTAGAGAAAGGTCTTAGCTTTATTCCTGCAACCAAATCTACACATGATGAATTTGCAACGGACCTTAGAATGTTTGGAAGGAATCTTACTTTGAAGTATATTTTTGGGAACAGAAATGATAAATATCCCATTAAAGGTAATATTATGCTCAAGAAACCGAGCACATTTGTTCCCCTCAACCACCCAGCCATGGATTCTTTTATTCATGCCTGTGAAGAGGAGTTAATGAGAAGAAGAATGTTTCAAAAAAGGAAACGGTTTTTCAATCTAACCAAAGACGAAAATCAGGCACTTAAAGAGCTTAAAGAAAGGAATGATATTGTAGTTAAACCTGCTGATAAAGGAGGAGCCATAGTGGTAATGGATGCAATGATGTATGTCCAATGGATGAAAGAATTATTAAGTGATCGAAAGACCTATTCCTTGATTAGTAAGAATAAACTAAATATTATGAAACTGAAGATCCAGCAGGTTCTTTATTGGCATGCTATTGCAAAGAGAGATCAATGAGTATCTGCATGATCTTTTTGTCACTGAGCACCCCACCATACCAACTATCAGTGGATTACCAAAAATTCATAAAGATCTTAAACGCCCACTTTTAAGACCAATTGTGGCTGGTAGAGGATGGTTGACTGAATCTATTTCTATTTTATTGAACAAGAACTAAAAAAGATGCCACCTAGGGCCTCCACTGTGATTAAAGATGCAGCTGAGTTTCTACAACATCTGTATATACCTCTAGAACATAGTGATGATCTTGAAGTCTGCTATTGGTAACCCTAGACGTGAATAGTTTATTCACTTCCATACCAAATAATTATGGCATTGAAGCAGTAAGAGAATTTCTAACTGAAGAGAATCACGTTTGATATGGGATTTTTTGGAAATTGCGTTGGAGTACAATGTGTTTATCTATGACAACAGCTACTATTGGCAGAGATGGGTGTTTGCCAACTGGGAGAGAGCTTGGTCCAAGGATGCTAACAACATTTGGAAGGACCAGATAATTCTGTACAATCGGTTTGTAGATGACACCTTCATTGTATGAAAGAGCAAAGAAGAAAATTTAAGAAGCTTTGTTAACTTTATGTCACAGGCCACTTGTTTGTCTTTGGGCTTTTTCCCGGTAAGGGGTTGCCACAGAAGAACTCCGGTCGGTTATGATTGGCAGTAGATTTTTATGAAATGCCAAGGTGCCAGCTCGACGCCCAACCTTCAACGAAGGCATGCCCATTTACGCATGCATGCCTTTCGAACGCTACCCAACCACAGGGAGGACATGCTGACTCCACACAGAAGGCACTCCCAAGCCATGCCGAGAATCAAACGGGAGAACCTCTTGCTGTGAGGTAACAACGCTACCACCGTGGCATTTTTTCTGTCACAGACCACTACTTTCCTAAAATTTGATGTAAAAGCATCTAGAGAGATGATTGACTTTCTGGATGTGAGATTATCTCTTGATCCAGGGAAGAGAATAGACACTTGCCTCTATAGGAAAGATATGTGGCGAAACCACATGCTCCACTTTTCCAGTATGCATCCCAGGCATATTTTCTCTAACATTGTTGAAAATCAAATTGCAAGGATTTCAAAGCTATGTACAGAAGAGGCAACCTTTCTCCAGGAAGAAGAGAGGCTAATAAAATATTTCAGCCAACAAGGCTATGGAAAGATAAGTTTAGAACTAAACAAGACCAGAATTAATGGCATACGTAAAGGAAAAGGCAAACCTTTTTATTCCTCTAAGGTCAGAGAAGGTGAAAGTACATCATCCCTAGCTATACCTAAAAGAACATCTAACTTAAGGGTCAATTTGACTTACACTATGGACCACGATAACGTATGCCAGGTGATCAGAAAGTTCTGGCCGATTCTAACTTCGGATAAAAAGTTAAGAGACTGTTGGAGATAACCAAAGTTTCCATTTCAAAAATAAAAAGAATCTCAAAAGGATTTTATGCTCAAATGATGGGATATGTAACAACTACGTACATAAAATTCATCAGGAACAAAGAAATGTGGCTTCTGCAAGGTCTTCAATGTAATCAATTCTAGCAACACATTTAAGCATCCGGTTACTAAACGGACATTTGTTTTTCATGGATTAGCTAATTGCCTAACCAGCAATATTGTTTACATAGCTACCTGCACTTCCTGTACAGCATTTTATGTTGGAAAAATCTAAAATGAAGCTAAAGGAAAGAATTATCAAACATCAATCTGATATACGTAACAGAAAGGAAACAAATTCTCTTCCTTCATTTACGTGAGCATGAGGGACATAGCTTTGTTTTCATGGTCATTTCAAAGATGCATTTTACGTCCAGAGAAGGAGACCTGACCAATCTGACGGAGAGGAAGGACGCCAAATGGATAATGCGGCTGAGGGCAGAAAACCCTCCCCGGAAACCTTTTCTTAAAAATAGACTAGCAATGAGCTATGCTCACTCATGACGTTTTCATTGCCAGAAACCTTAGGTATACTGACTTAGGTTCTGATGTCCCAAAGAATTTGTTGAAATGAAATAAAAAGAAGCGCCCTAAATGACCATCTTTATTATTTTTATTTTTCACTTTTTTCTCTAAAATCTTGGCTTTTATGCAGAGCTTGTTCTTTTAACTAGAACCTACTAAAAAGATTTTACTAATATTCCTTCTGAAAATATTTGAGTCTGTCTTAGAAACGTCAAACTCTCATGTTGTTTTAAACAAAGAGTTGTAACTTCATGTTTGTCGGAAAGCTATGGAGGTGTGTACCAATGGATTAATTTGATTGGTTAACATTCATCATTCAATGCAGGTTATTTCATTGGATGATACCAACTTTTAAACACTGAACTCAGCTTACCTACTTGGATTTGAAGAAGGCTTGAAAAAGCTGAAAGCGCTTGTCCATTGTTTACATCAAAAGGGTTCTTCACTTTTATGTTTATTTTTTCTGTTTTTATGACATCCACATCTTTTAAAGCTGTGGAATTACGCCGCCACTTGACTTTTACAACAGCAAAGCTCTACATTTCATATATTGTGGATTCAATATGGTAAAAGCCTGTTATTGAAGCTGTTGTTTTGAAGCTGTCTTTTCGCCATTTTGGTTGTTTAGCAAGTTTTGAATACTCAGATGAAATACTAATACTTGTGGTGCAACGCTCTTCCAATATTTACATTGTTTTTTTGTTCTGCTGAGCATTCTTTAGCGGAATTCACTTCTTTTTCTGGAATTAACACAAGGTGTGGATATCTAGACAATGAGTTTAAGAACAGAAACACAGCATGGTGGGAAGATGGGGGAATCTAACTTCTGTGACTTGGCGCACAGCTTTAGTTTCTTATGTAGTTGAATAATACAGTGGAAAACAGCATGCAGTTTTAATCTTGCCCTATTGATTTTCATTTTGAGCATTTTCCTCTGGCAGTCTTTCCTCTCAGAGAAACGATACTTCCATCATTCAGTAAAATGTTAAATACACACACGTGTGTATATATATATATATATATATATATATATATATATATATATATATATACACACACACACACACACACACACACACACACACACACACACACACACACACACACACACACACAGGCATAACCTTGCATCAAAATGGCCATTAGTTGATACAGCAATGAGCAACTACTTTCTATAAAAAAAATAAACATCGATCCACAAAGGAAATGTACATTTTTTGCTACTATAAACCAACCACTAATTACATATACCAACTCTGAGATCACACTACAGTGGGGAAGGACATATATACCCCAACATACATGCATATAAAAACTGAAACGCTAACCCTGGATCAGATTCCAGCTAGACAGTCCCAGCATGTGTAAATCTATGCATCAATCTTGAATGGGCTGACATACTCCACACCTACAGGATCTTCTTACTTGATGCTCTACCAGATGAGAAACTAACTTGCAGATTATAGCTCTCCGGTCTACCCCCCCCCCCCCAAGAATTTTTCTTTGATTAATCAATCAGAACAAGTAAAGTATTAAAAAAAACAACCATATAGCCAACAATATATATCTATGTACAATCATCCATGACAACTGGTCTACTTCCTTTTATACCACAGTAATTAATAATTAAGCTGTCATCACTGACTAATACAGTGGTGCCTAGCTCCTGTTTGTGAGAATGTTCCCAGACTCTGTACTGCAATAAACATTCAAAAGCTATACTCCTCACTTCTCTACACATGTTACAATAAATATGATCTATATCACATCATTGATATTATTGCACATTAAGATGCAATACATCAAAACTCTGAATGCAAGGAGTTCCAATCCACCATCAAAAAATGAAACTAATTAACATTAAGCAAACAGCTTTTTTGCAGGGGAGCCAACCCCTCTGACATATGTTGGTTCCAAGACTGCACTGCAATGGGGGAAATGAATAAATCTCCACACCCAATGTAAAATGATCTCAACAAATGAGAAATGGCCAGGCTCATACATCAGCACTACCACAGAATCTCCAATAACCCTACCTACCAATAAAAGATGCACACAAGCATATACACAAACACATACATCTAATGTACCATGCATCACTAGCAACCTCAACACCTACAAATCAACACAGCACACTATGTACTATCTGTCTTCATTAATCCCTCCCGTCACACACCTCAAGAAGGCATAATATTCACACACTATGGACAACTTGGCAAACATTTTTCTGATAAAGCATTCCACTTCAACACTTCAAAGCAATTCACAAACAGGATCTATGGATAAAAATATCTGATTATGAGTAGGGTACTGAACGACCAGTGCTTTGACACCCAGTAGATCGACATTATAATGAAGTCATTGACATCAAAATGTTCTGCACATGCTCTGGAAATTACCCAAACCGAGACTGGCTGCTCTAAACTATGCATTGTCCGTGCAAAAACAAACAATGGTGAAGCATTTTATTTTTCAGATTGCGATTCAAGTGTGTTATTTACCTGCATATGAGCGCACAACATGTGGATACTGTAACTTCAGTGCCATCTTAATTTTAAAATCTATGTATTTAAGATGGTGGATTAAGTACTTAATGGTATTTTGATCCTGTTCTTTTGCATTAATCGCACACAATTTTTACATTGTGCACATGAAAGCCTCTGCATTCCAAATGCTTGGAAGGAGGTTTATTGCAAACTGTACTGATTTTGTACTGATGTGATAGTAAAATGTTGGTATTCCTAACAGTTAAAGGCATAACAACTGATCACTTCCTAATAGCGGAGACAATTTGTGTTTCTTTAGTACAAATGTGATCGTATCTACTATCAAGGAATATGAATTTATTAATGACTGTAACTATCCCATCCTTGATTAAGGTAAGGTTTTAGCTGATTTAAAAGCGATTAAGACTAATTCTCCTTTGGGCCCAGATGGCATTAATAGTTTTGCATCAATAATTATTCTGGGCTGCTGAAAAAATATATTTTTTCACAGTTTTGCTAGAATTTGGAATATTCTACCACAGTAAAGTAGTCCATAATTTACATATTTTTGAAGTTGACCTTAATTCATATACTTTAGTACCATACCAAGAATTAGGTTATTGGTTAGAAACTCTACAGTGAATTCCTTGAGTTTGTCTTCCTTAATATTGTAACAGTGTACTTTCATTTAGTCAATATATTTTTTACAATTTTTTTTGTTTTGCAACTATGCGCTTTGGCATTCAGTGCAAGTGTTACAAATGTCAGCTAATCAGATTTGTAGATGTAAATATTGTTCAGCAGTAACTATTTATTACAGGTCATGTAGATAGAAATAATAAAGTAGTAATCAGTATTCCTTTAGAAACAAACATACTATCAAATACAACTTATAAAGAAGTTATAATGCAGCAGAAGTATCACACTATCTTTACTGCATTAGACAGTGATGTTTATGCTCACTCTGATGAAGCACCCTCAGAGGAGCTGTACTTTTACCACTGGCAGCACCACAAGGACTGAAGACTGGGAAGAGTTTCTCAGTGAAGGTCTCCTGGATGGTACAAAGGTGAGACATTTCTTTGGCATTGTAAAAGGAAAGTTGCCCACCATCATAATCCAAGTAAACAATGACATTATTGATTTTTATGAATCTATTGATTCTTACTGCCTTGTCGCAAACAAATAAAGCCTGATTTTCCATAAGCAAAACAAAAAATCCATTATTCTGAGTTATATCAAAGTTCCCCTTCCTTTTGCATGACTGCTTAGCAACACCCAGAATCCAGTCACTTTTGTCATCCACTGCCACCTCCCAGCAATGCTTCCCTGATGTGAATCCAATTGAACCCATCACAAAATGTTTAGTGTCAAAACATTCAGGGTTTTCAGGCTTCTTCTTTTGCTTGCGTTGTTCACTCCACTTCACAGCAGACTGACCGTCAAACACAGTAAGTTCAGGATGTGCTGTTTCTGAATCTAATCTCACACTGGTTGGAGCTATAAAATAAAAAATATATATATATATATACACATTATATAAATTTAGCAAATCATACATATTAAGTTAGAAAGCTGCAACATCTGTATCATCTCCAACAAAGTATTTATGCACATCAAAATATGCTGTAGACATAGAAAAGTTAAACACGACTGACAACTTACCGTTGACATAATATGCAGATGTTGCCCTGTTGCATTTGGATACTACAAGCTGGTTAAGTCTTTTTGACAAGATTGAACTATAGGTTTCTTCCACATTACTAAAACTTAGCAATCTAAAACTAAACCTAAAATGTTAAATTGCATGAAACACAGAGACACTGCTACAAATTAGTTACACAACTGGCTTTCTAATTAAGCAAGATGCTATGCCATTTGATCAAAACACAAACTGTTGAAACACAAGACATCAAAAACACAACATATTAAAACCTATTTAGTACAGGGGCAAGCCTCTCTGCACCCTCCACACACACCCTGCTAGTCATACAACTACAGGTTCACATAAAAGTGGGGAAAGAACAAATTCCATTTTGTGTTTTCAACATTGTGTTTTCTAACAAATGTCATGGAACCTTAAGGAAATAGCATTTTCAAGTATAAGAGGTTTCTGTTTGACATTGCACAAGTTTACAAAGTGCAAGTTTCACTAGCAGTGAAGAAAGTCTACACTAAAGTTAAGCTCCTCTACAACCCACAAAACTTCCTAACATATTTTCCCCCTTCTTAATGGTCACTGTAAGATATATCTTACATGTTTACCCTTCTGGAAGACCTGTGCTGTTATAATAATCGGATTTTCAAAACTTCTAATTTGTATACAGCAAAAGTTGAAGATTCATACCTGCAGCACCAAGGGAAACGCACCATTAATGCATGCTCAAGCAAACAGACTAAATGTCACTTCACCATAGAATTTTTACCTTCACCTTTGTCTTACAAACTTGCTGCTGTGTTACACCCATCCCCATTTCCCTTCTTCCACGGTATCTCTGGGAAGAACCTCAGATTGTCTGAGATGTCACTTTCAGTTAACTTTCCTACCATCAGCACAGCTGAGGACATGGCTTTTGTCAATTTTGTCTCATTTCTGTGAATTAGATGTGCCCCACCCCCTCTACAATCCCCTTCAAAACTGCCTTCCAGATACATCTATTATCTTTAAACAGCTGCAGAAATTAAAATGCACCAAAAGGTATATTGTGTTACCATTATATAAACCACTGTATGCCACTGTATTCTACCATCAAGCGCTTGTTCATTCTTTTAAGATATTATTTAACCATGCAATAACTTTGATGTGTGAGTACTAGTATGTGTATTTGCTATAACCCTATGTAGAAGAATATGTACTGACCTTTTAGGTGGCATTAGGTACTACTTGAGTAACTACTGAAAAGGGACTACGGCTCAGTAGGACTACCTGAGCACACAGTTAATAGATTTAACATTAAAATGAATAAAATTTTCTTAGTATAGTGCAGCGGACCTCAAATCTTAAACTCGTACACTACAAAAGGACACATTATCTCTTTGTAATCCTTTTTATGATCTTTATTTTGTTATTTTTACTCACAAACCTAGACAATATTATACAACATACTACAAATGAAGCCAGGGCTTAATTCTTAGACTGTGCGACTACTAAGTGCTGCAGTATTAAATTCCTGGTAGCCATGCACATTATAGCAGCAGAATATAGGTTGTATAGCTTTAAAAGCAAATGCATAGCTACAGAGAATCTGGATTTATTATGCATTACTTTTGAAAGTTCATTCTCAAGACACCTCAGTGAGACTACCCGTATTCATACTACCTGTGTTATATACAGAGTATCATAACATTTGTGCATATACACATATTGTCTGAACTGGAGAAATATAACCACAAAAGTGAAGAAATATTTGTTTTCAAGAATTTATGTATTCGGGAGTACAGAAATAAAATCCTGAGTGGAAAAAGTACAGTTTTGTACCTACCATAAATGTAGATGTTCGAAGATCCACATTGCTGCAGTCCTTACTTATGGGTAGTCCGCTGTCCTCGGTCGGCCCGAATACCAAAGTATTAGGCTGACGTCGGTCATGGCGCCTAGAACTGACATCAGAGCGTCAGGGTATAAAAGCGCATGACCGACGTCATATCCTCAGTCTTTTCTTGCCCCAGATGTCAGAAGGCCCTAAACATAGAGGGCACAGCCAAAACCAGAATACCTCCCAAAAGCATGTCCAACAACAACAACCACCCAAACTATATAACCATAACAAACAGCAGAGGGGAAGGAGGGAGGGTAAATTGGACTGCAGCAATGTGGATCTTCGAACATCTACATTTATGGTAGGTACAAAACTGTACTATGTTCTTCATCTCACATTGCTGCAGTCCTTACTTATGGGTAGAATCCCAAAGCAACGGGAATGGGAGGATGGAAATATCATAAAGTATTAGGGGCTGCTAAAATGCCCTGTAATATTGCAGTGGCAAACCCAGCCCTAGATTTAGAATAAAGAGGAAGGTGGTAATGTTTAGAGAAAGTATGTACTGAACTCCAAGTAGCTGCTTCCAAAATATCTTTGTAGCTACCCTCTTAGAAAGGCAGTAGAAGTGGCAGTAGCCCTAGTGGAATGAGGTCTAACTCCAGCGGAACCTCCTTACCATGATGGGAATAACAGAAAGAAATACAACTCCCAATCCATTTAGAAATAGTTTGTTTTGACACAGGTTTACCCTGAAAACCCAAAGCAAAAGAAACAAACAACTGCTGAGACTGTCTGAACTCCTTGGTTCTGCTCAAGTAATAACGTAACTGCCTGTGAATATCCAAAGTATGCAAAATCTTCTCCCCTTTATTTTGGGGATTTGCATAAAAAGTAGGCAAATGAATAGTTTGATTTAAAGCCACACTAGAAACCACTTTAGGCATAAAGGAAGGATTAGTACGCAAAGATACCCTGTCCTTATGAAAAATTAGGAAAGGCTCCACTGCCATAAGGGCCTGTAATTCAGAAACCCTTCTTGCAGAAGTAATGGCCAACAAAAAAGCAGTCTTCCATGACAAATACTTTAATTCGGCAGTAGCTGCAGGCTCAAAAGGTTGTAGAGTAAGTTTTTCCAACACAAAATTGAGATCCCAAGCAGGAGTAGGAGCTCTACGTGGGGGTCTTATGTTCTTTGCCCCTCTAAGAAATTGCTTAAACACAGGATGAGAGAATAAAGGAGGATCACAATCATAGTGAGCAGAAATGGCTGCAGCATGAATCTTTATAGAGGAGAAAGACAAACCTTTGTCCAATAACTCAGTGAGGTATTGAAGAGAAGCACTTAAATTAGGCTTGGAAACATCAAATGCCTTTGCTTTGCTCCAAATAAAAAATCTCCTCCATTTATCCGCGTAAACTTTCCTGGTACTAGGCCTTCTGGCCTCCAAAATAACATTCAAAACTTGTTGTGGAAGTTGAGACCCTCCAGGGTCTAGAACAGAATATGCCAGGCTGTTAGATGCAGAGACTGAATCCTGACATTGAGGAAGTGACTGCCCTCCTGAGACAAAAGATGTGGAATTAAAGGTAGAGGCCATGGAGGCTCCCTCACTAAACTCCTCAGAAGTGGGTACCAGTGCTGTCGAGGCCAATCCGGTGCTATCAGAATCATGGCTGGCTTGTCTTGTCTGGCTTTCAAGAGTACCTTGGGAAGGAGAGGCAGAGGTGGAAAGGCATAAACATGAAGATTGCTCCAACTGAATGACAGAGCATCCACTTTCCAAGCTTTGTGATGAAACTTTTTTGTGCAAAACTTTGGCAACTGGTAATTTAGTGGAGAAGCGAACAGATCTATGTCTGGAGTCCCCCAAAACACTGTCAACTGCTGGAATACATGAGGATCCAATTTCCACTCGTGAGGATCCACTATTTGTCTGCTCAACACATCTGCTAAGGAGTTCTGTGCTCCTGGCAGAAACCTTGCCTGAAGATTGAGTTGTAAACTGAAAGCAGTCTCCCACAAAATCATCGCTTGCCTGCAAAGAGGGTATGAATGGGTTCCCCCTTGCTTGTTGATGTACCACATGACAGTTGTGTTGTCTGTTTGAATCAACACCTGCCCTGGATGAAGTAAATCCTTGAAAGCCATTAATGCAAACTGGACTGCTAACATCTCTTTCAAGTTGATATGCAAATGTTGAAGTCTGACAGGCCACGTGTCTTGCACCCATTTTCCATTGAGGTGTGCTCCCCAAGCCTTGTCCGAGGCATCTGTCGTTAGAATCTGACTCGCCTCTGGTCGGGTCACAGAGAGTCCCTTGTTTAGGTGACATTCCTGAGCCCACCACAAAAATTCCTTCTGAATGCAAGGTATTATCTGAATGACAGTGTCTAGATCTTGGCAGTGTTGTGTCCATACATTTTTGAGATACCATTGAAGCTTCCTCATATGCAGTTTGGCATTGGGAAGCACCAGAATACAAGATGCCATGAACCCCAAGGCTTGAAGGACTGTCCTTGCAGTCAGCCTGGACTGTAGAGACATTTGATGGAAATAAAGAGAAAGGCTTCTTTGTTTGTCCGGGGTCAAAAAGGCCATCTGGGAAGCTGTATTCAGTCTCACACCCAGAAAGGACATGTCTTGAGAGGGTACTAGACTGGACTTTGTTTCGTTCACAGAATACCCTAGGCATCTTAACACTGCCATCACATACTGTAGATGATGAAGAAGTTCGTCCTTCTCTTGAGCAATAATCAGGCAATCGTCCAAATAAGGATAAATCTGAATTCCTCTTAACCTGAAAAAGGCTATCACTGGAGCCAGAACCTTTGTGAACACTCTGGGCGCAGCAGATAAGCCAAAGGGCAATGCAGAGAACTGATAATGTAAATTTCCAGCTCAGCAGGTACCTCCTGCAACTTGGCCTGATAGGAACATGAAGATAAGCCTCTTTGAGATCCAGAGTTACCATCCAGTGATCTTTTCCCAACAGAGGTAAAAGCTGTTGTAACGTCAGCATCTTGAACTTTGGAATGTCCAGGTAAGTGTTGAGGATAGATAAATCCAAAATTGGTCTCCATGTGTTCCCTTTCTTTGGAACTAGAAACAGGCGAGAATAAAATCCTAGGCCCACTTCTGACAGAGGAACTGGCTGTATAGCTCCTATTTGAAGAAGTAAAGAAATCTGTTTGTGAGCCTCTATCCTTTGTCGAGGAGGAACGTCTGGCATACCTTTGAAAGGAGGTAATGTATGGAAATAAAACTTGTAGCCTCAGTTTATAATGTCCAACACCCATTTGTCCTGGGTGACCAAAAGCCAATTTTGCTTGAAAAGTGCTAACTTTCCTCCCAAGGGAGCTGCCAGGCAAGAGGAATCTGGCAGCTGAAAATGCAGGTCATTGGGTCTGTTTACGAAAGGACTGACCCCTGCCCTCACCTGCAGACTGTACAGGCGAACTCCATGTTCTAGGTCTGAAGGAACTCCGAGCTCTGCCCCTACCACGTCTAGATCTGCCCCTAGACTGAGAATCAGAAGAAGGGTACGTCCATCCTTTAGCAGACCAATTTCTACTAAACTTCGGATGTTGCACCTGCAAAAAATCTTTAACAGTCTGCATAGACTTAGCCTTGTCCTCCATTTTCTTTAATACAGACTCCACAGGAGGACCAAACAAAACTTCAGACTGTAAAGGAGCATCCAGAATTCTAGTCTTAACATGCTCAGACAAATTTTGATCCTTAAGCCAGGCGTGCCTTCGAATAACTGAACCAGTGGCAGCCACCCTAGAAGAAGCCTGTACAGCATCAAAGCCACACTGTAAAGAATGCTTGCCCACCTGTTCAGAGACATGTACCAAATCCTGCAATTCTTTACACTCTATACCCTCTGCTAAAGCATCCACTTTAGATTTTAGCTGAGAAAGGAGGAAATTCTGATATTTCAACATATGAAACTGGCAATTTAAAGCCCTCATTGCTAACGTAGAAGAGGTATACACCTTCTTACCCCATCTATCCAAAGCTCTAGCTTCCTTATCTAGAGGAACCGGATTTTTTACAACAGAAGCTCTAACACCCTTAGGCCCCTGACTAATAGTTTCTGGGTATGCCCTAGGACTTTTATACAGATATTTATGAGCCTCAGGCACCCTGTAATACCTGTCTGGTTTGACTGGCGCAGGAGGCACAGAATCTGGATTAAGGGAAGCCTCCGAGAAAACATCTTGAACATCATCCAAAACTGGAGGTATAGCTAAGGGTCTATGCTGTGGTAAAAACAAAAATTCCCTAAGCCTTTTCCGTGAATCAGAGAAATCCTGTCCTTCCCACTTAAAATGCTCCCTCATGGAATGTAAAGTTTCTGAAAATGAAAAATCCTCAGGAGGAGAAGCAGAAGGAGTGGAATCTTCTGCATCAGAATCCGAATAAGGAGGAAAATCTTGAATGTCTTCCAGAGAAGACTCTGAATCATCTGAGGCCTGCTCCAAACTTTCCAACTCTGGCTCTCCCCTGGGCCTCTTATCAGGAGGGGGCATAGAACCTCTAATTAAAGAAATCAAATCTTCTGCCATTTTAAGCATGTGCTTTTTAGGCACTAACCCTGAGGAACCAGGACTGACACCAGAGGAAGGCAAAACAGACCTGCCCTTAGAAGGAGCCTTAGAAATAATAGCAGAAGGCCTAACCACCCTAGGCACAGTAGGGAGAATAGTAACCTGTGAGGCCCCTTCAGCCTGACCTGAGTCCTGTGAAGCCACCTCTTGCAAAATCAAAGTTTCCCCCTGAGTCTCAACAGAAGCTTCAGCCGGATTCACCTGTTCCCCTGTAGCTTCTAATGGACCGGCGTCCGAAACGGACGAATCATCCTGCTTAGACTTCACAGATTTGTCTTTGCGCTACTTCGTGGAAGCGGGCGTCGGAGGATCCGACGGCATATTATAATTACACCGCTTGCCAAAGACTAACCTAGCGCAATCTAACCTCCGTTTTATAGTGCGCTTATTGAACCTAGCACAAAACCGACACCCGACTACGTCGTGCTCCGGTCCCAAACAAGGAATACAAAGAGAGTGGTAATCCCTATGCGGTATCTGTTTCCCACAAGAAATACAATTATTCACTTTTTCTGACATCCGGTAAATAACTGAGGCAAGAAAAAACAAAAATATTCCCCAACGGGGTACTTAGCCCAACTTGGTATCGGTCTGAAACTCCGAATTCGAAAAATTTCAGAACGCCGAACGGCACTTGCAACGCTGCTTCTGCATCGGACCATGCGGCAAAAAAGACTGAGGATATGACGTCGGTCATGCGCTTTTATACCCTGACGCTCTGATGTCAGTTCTAGGCGCCATGACCGACGTCAGCCTAATACTTTGGTATTCGGGCCGACCGAGGACAGCGGACTACCCATAAGTAAGGACTGCAGCAATGTGAGATGAAGAACATCTGTTCAAATGCAATGACCAAGAATTCTCTCACTGTAAAGACATTTGGCAGTACACTGGAAGCTTTCTATCCAGAAATGTGAATTAGTGCATGACACAGATGAAAGCTAGTACAGTTACATTTCAAGGGTCTACATTAGATAAATGGATGCTTAAATGTTCGAATCTCTAAAGTTGACCTTTAGAGCGGGAACAGTTAAGTGTTCGAATATCTTTAAAAATTAAAAAAAAATAAATAAAAGTAAAGAAAAAACTAAAGGGTGTAAAAGCAGAGGGGGCAAAAGTACAGATTTGTACCTACCATAAATGTAGATGTTCGAGGATCCACATTGCTGCAGTCATAACCTGTGGGTAGTCCGCTGTCCTCGGTCGGCCCGAATACCAAAGTGTTAGGCTGGCGTCGGTCATGGTCGCTCAGATCTGACGTCAGTACGCCGTGGTATTAAGCGCATGACCGACGCCATATCCTCAGTCTTTCTTGCCCCAGATGTCAGAAGGCCTAAAAAAGAAAGGCCATAGCCAAAAATAGAAAAATACCCAGTCACCAATGTAGAAACAATAGTTACCCCACAAGCAACACAGCCACCCCAAACTACAGAGGGGAAGGAGGGAGGGTAAATTGGACTGCAGCAATGTGGATCCCCGAACATCTACATTTATGGTAGGTACAAAACTGTACTATGTTCTTCGTCTCACATTGCTGCAGTCATAACCTGTGGGTAGAATCCCAAAGCAAAGGTAAGGGAGGTTGGCAAAATCAGAAAGCATTAGGAGCTGCTAATATGCCCTGTAAAACTGCAGTGGCAAACCCAGCCCTAGATTTGGAATAAAGAGGGAGATGGTAATGTTTAGAAAAAGTGTGCACTGAACTCCAAGTAGCTGCCTCTAAAATATCCTTAGTAGCTACTCCCCTTAAAAAAGCAGTAGAAGTGGCAGTCGCCCTAGTGGAATGAGGTCTGATTCCAGCCGGAACCTCCTTACCATGATGAGAATAACAAAAAGCAATACAATGGCCAATCCACTTAGAAATAGTTTGTTTTGAAACAGGTTTTCCTTATGAACCCAAGGCAAAAGAAATGAATAACTGTTGAGACTGCCTGAACCCTTTAGTTCTGCTCAAATAATAACGTAACTGCCTGTGAATATCCAAAGAGTGCAAAATTTTTTCCCCTTTATTTTGGGGATCAGCATAAAATGTAGGCAAATGAATAGATTGATTTAAGGCCACATTAGAAACAACTTTAGGCATAAAAGTAGGGTTAGTACGCAGGGATACCCTATCCTTATGAAATATCAGGAAGGGTTCAACTGCCATTAGAGCCTGTAATTCAGATACCCTTCTAGCAGACGTAATGGCCAACAAAAAAGCAGTCTTCCAAGACAAAAACTTCAACTCAGATGTAGCTGCAGGTTCAAAAGGAGGTAAATTGAGTTTTTTCAACACAAAATTGAGATCCCAGGAAGGAGTAGGAGCTCTACGTGGGGGTCTTATGTTCTTTGCCCCTCTAAGAAATTGCTTAAACAAAGGGTGAGAGAATAATGGTGGGTCACAGTCATAGTGAGCAGAAATGGCTGCAGCATGAACTTTTACAGAGGAGAAAAACAAACCCTTGTCTAATAATTCTGTAAGATACTGAAGTGAAACACTCAAATTAGGCACTGAAACATCAAAGCTCTTTGTTTTGCTCCAAAGAAAAAATCTCCTCCATTTATCAGCATAAACTTTACTTGTACTAGGCCGTCTGGCCTCCAAAATGACATTCAAAACTTGTTGAGGAAGCTGCGACCCCCCCAGGGTCTAGAACAGAATACGCCAGGCTGTCAGATGCAGGGACTGTATCCTGACATTGAGGAAATGATTGCTTGCCTGGGACAAAAGGTGTGGAATTGATGGCAAAGGCCAAGGAGGCTCCCGTACTAAACTCCTCAGCAGAGGGTACCAGTGCTGACGTGGCCAATCTGGAGCTATTAGAATCATGCAAAGCTTGTCCAGTCTGACCTTCAAGAGCACCTTGGGAAGGAGAGGCAGAGGAGGAAAGGCATAGACGTGAAGGTTGTTCCAACTGAATGATAGAGCATCCACTTTCCAAGCTTTTGGGTGAAACATCTTTGTGCAAAACTTTGGCAGTTGGAAATTTAGTGGAGAAGCGAACAGATCTATGTCTGGAGTTCCCCAAGCCACTGTCAACTGTTGAAATACATGAGGATCCAATTTCCACTCGTGGGGATCCACCATCTGTCTGCTCAAAACATCTGCTAAGGAGTTCTGTGCTCCTGGCAGAAACCTTGCCTGAAGAGTGAGGTGCAAACTGAGAGCAGTCTCCCACAAAATCATAGCTTGTCTGCAAAGAGGGTACGAATGGGTTCCCCCTTGCTTGTTGATGTACCACAGGACTGTTGTGTTGTCTGTTTGAATCAACACCTGTCCTGGTTGAAGTAGATCCTTGAAAGCCATCAGTGCAAATTGGACTGCTAACATCTCCTTCATGTTGATATGCAAATGTTGTAGTCTGGGAGGCCACGTGTCTTGAACCCATTTCCCATTGAAGTGTGCTCCCCAAGCCATGTCTGAGGCATTTGTCGTTAAGATCTGACTCGCCTCTGGTCGGGTCACAGCGAGTCCCTTGTTTAGGTGACATTCCTGAGCCCACCACAAAAATTCCCTTTGGATGCAAGGTATTATCTGAATGACAGTGTCCAAATCGTGGCAGTGTTGAGTCCATACACTTTTGAGATACCATTGTAGCTTCCTCATATGCAGTTTGGCATTGGGAAGTACCAGAATACAAGATGCCATGAACCCCAAGGCCTGAAGGACTGTCCTTGCAGTCAGCCTGGACAGTAGAGATAATTGCTGGAAGTAAAGGGGAAGATTTATTTGTTTGTCCGGGGTCAAAAATGCCATCTGAGAGGCTGTATTCAGTCTCACACCCAGAAAGCACATGTCCTGAGAGGGTACTAGACTGGACTTTGTTTCATTCACAGAATACCCTAGGCACCTTAACACTGCCATAACATACTGTAGCTGGTGAAGTAACTTGACTTTGTCTTGAGCAAGAATCAGGCAATCGTCCAAATAAGGATAAATTTGTATTCCCTTTAATCTTAAGAAGGCTATCACCGGAGCCAGGACCTTTGTGAACACCCTGGGCGCAGTAGATAAGCCAAAGGGCAATGCAGAGAACTGATAATGAAAAGTACCAGCCCGAAAACGCAGGAACTCCTGCAGCTGGGCCTGATAGGAATGTGAAGATAAGCCTCTTTGAGATCCAGAGTTACCATCCAGTGATCTTTGCCTAGCAGAGGCAGAAGCTGCTGCACAGTTAACATCTTGAATTTTGGAATGTCGAGGTATGTGTTGAGAATAGACAAATCCAGAATTGGCCTCCAAGTGTTTCCTTTCTTTGGTACAAGAAACAGGCGAGAATAAAATCCTAGGCCTACTTCTGACGGAGGGACCCCCTGGATAGCCCCCATTTTTAAAAGTAAAGAAATCTGCTTGTGAGCCTCCAACTTTTGCTGAGGAGGAACGTCTGGCATGCCTTTGAAAGGAGGCAAGGTGTGAAAATAAAACTTGTAGCCTCGATCTATAATGTCCAACACCCATTTGTCCTGGGTGACTAAAAGCCAATTTTGCTTGAAAAGTGCCAACTTTCCTCCCAGAGGAGCTGCCAGACAGGTGGGATCTGGCAGCTGGAAATACAGGTCATTGGGTCTGTTTACGAAAAGGCTGACCCCTGCCCTCACCTGAAGATTGTGCAGGGGAACTCCACGTCCTAGGTCTGAAAGAACCCTGAGCATGAGCCCTGCCCCTACCACGTCTAGATCTGCCCCTAGACTGTAAATCAGAAGAAGGATAAGCCCATCCCTTTGCAGGCCAATTTCTGCTAAACTTAGGGGGTTGCACCTGTAAGAATTCCTTAACTGTCTGCATGGACTTAGCTTTGTCCTCCATTTTCTTCAAAACAGACTCCACAGGAGAACCAAACAGAACTTCAGATTGAAGGGGAGCATCCAAAATTCGAGCTTTAACATGCTCTGACAAATTCTGATCCTTAAGCCAGACGTGCCTACGAATAACTGAACCAGTGGCAGCCACCCTGGAAGAAGCCTGAAGAGCATCAAAACCACACTGCAAAGAATGCTTACCCACCTGATCAGAGGCATGAACTAAATCCTGCAATTCCTTACACTCTATACCCTCTGCCAAAGCATCTACCTTAGATTTTAACTGGCTTAAGAGAAAATTCTGGTACTTCAGCATATGAAACTGGCAATTCAAAGCCCTCATCGCTAGAGTGGAAGAGGTATACACTTTTTTACCCCACCTATCCAAAGCTCTAGAATCTTTATCCAGAGGAACTGGATTCTTTACAACAGAAGCCCTGACACCCTTAGGTCCCTGGGTAATAGTTTCCGGGTCAGCTCTTGGGCTCTTATACAAATATTTATGAGCCTCTGGCACTCTGTAATACCTGTCTGGCTTGACAGGGGCTAAGGAAGCTTCAGAGAAAACATCCTGAACAACATCCAAAACAGGGGGAATAGCCAAGGGCCTATGCTGTGGTAAAAACAAAAATTCCCTAAGCCTCTTTCGAGAATCTGAGAAATCCTGACCTTCCCACTTAAAATGCTCCCTCATGGAATGCAGGGTTTCAGAAAAGGAAAAATCCTCTGGAGGGGAAGCAGAAGGACAGGAATCCTCTGCATCTGAATCAGAACAAGGAGGAAAATCCTGAATGTCCTCAGCCGAAGACTCAGAGAAATCTGAGGAATGCTCCAATCCTTCCACCTCTGGCTCCACCCTAGGCCTCTTATCCGGAGGGGGCATAGAACCCCTGATTAAAGTAATCAAATCCTCTGCCATTTTCAGCATATGCTTTTTAGGTACAGAACCTGCAGAACTAGGGCTGACGCCGGTGGTAGACAAACCAGGCCTGGCTTTGGAAGGTGCCTTAGTGACAGAAGTAGAAGGCCTAACAACCTTATGCAAAGAAGGGACTACAGAGACTTGAGAGGCCCCCTCAGCCTGACCTGACTCCTGAGAGGCCACATCCTGCAAGATTAAAGGCTCCCCCTGAGATTCAGCTGAAACCTCGGCTGGATCCACAGATTCCACCGTAGTTTCCAAAGAACCGGCGTCCGTAACGGACGACTCATCCTGCTTGGACTTTAACGATTTTTCTTTACGCTTCTTAGCGGTAGCGGGCGGAGGATCCGACGGCATATTGTAGTTACACCGCTTACCGAAAACAAGTCTAGCACAATCTAACCTGCGTTTAATGGTGCGCTTATTAAATCTAGCACAAAAGCGACACCCGACTACGTCGTGCTCAGGCCCCAAGCAAGGAATACAGAGAGAGTGGTAATCCCTATGAGGTATCTGTTTCCCACAAGAAATACAATTATTTACTTTTTCTGACACCCGGATTTAACTGAGGCAAGAAAAGACAAAAATATTCCCCAACGGGGTACTTAGCCCAACTTGGTCTTCGGTCTGAAACTCAGAATACGAAAATTTCAGGGCCTTGAGCGGCACTTGCAAACGCTGCTTCTGCTTCGGACCATGCGGCAAGAAAGACTGAGGATATGGCGTCGGTCATGCGCTTAATACCACGGCGTACTGACGTCAGATCTCAGCGACCATGACCGACGCCAGCCTAACACTTTGGTATTCGGGCCGACCGAGGACAGCGGACTACCCACAGGTTATGACTGCAGCAATGTGAGACGAAGAACATCTCCCCTGCACCCCCACTACTTAAATATACCAATTCCAAGATCGCGCTACAGTGTAGGGAATGGGAAATTTCCCATTTACCCTCTGCCATGCACTGAAGTGCGATCTCGGAGTTGGTATATTTAAGTAGCAGGGGTGGGGGGGGGTGCAGGGGGGGCTGCACCCCCCCCCTGCTAAAACCCTTTCATTTTACTTTTCTTTTTGCTTTGTTTTATTACATTTTCAAACACTTGTTTGATGTCTAAAGGTCGACCTCTACAGATTCGAACATTAAAGCGTTCGTCAATGTAATATAGACCCCATTTCAACTTCTTACTGTATGCAGTGATGAAGATTTGAAGTTACTTTAACGCTTTTACCTTTTTTGTGCAGGAGAATGATAAAATGGTAACAATTACTGAAAGGTCCATTACATAAGAATTATGAATGATTTTACCATTGATTCACTGTTTTTCTGTACAATTATAGAATGTTCTACAGAGACTATTGATGTTTTTGTTACTGAGCTGAGGAAAGGAGACAAAGACAGACAATCTGATGTGTGGCATGAGACTTTAAAAGAAGGCAGAGTACTTATGGTGGTATAAGAAATGATGAAACAAGGGAAAGACTCCAGAGAAACAAATCTGACCCACACCAAAACTGTGGTTGTACTACAAGTAATACAAGTGAAATTACTAGTACTCCGTTAAAATAATTAACTGAAGAAATTGCTACATGCACAATAAAATAAGAGTCTACTTAATAAGCAAAAATGAGAAATAAATTGAAAATTGATTAAAATATGGATGGACAAGAAAAGGAGCACCATGTAGGAATGCACTATAAAAGCAACGGAGAGAAGAAACAGCCATGAGATGAACAGAAAATGGAGAACATCTGAAATTCAAGTTTTATTTAATAGGTGCACCTACACGCATAACATGAAGCAAAGATCCGTTTCTTTATTTTGTAGACTATGAAATTGATAGATCTATTTTACAATAACATTTTAAAAGAATGGCAAGTGAGTTAAAAAAAATGAAAAATAGGAAGAAACATGAAAATTGTCTGTTGCTACTATTTAAGTTAAAATAGCTGATTTACAGAAGCTGAAAATGTATCAGAAGCATTGAGGAAAGTCTGCAAGTCAGACTGCTGGCAAGAAATATTGAAAAATGGTAAAAGAAATGTTAGGTGAGCACAGCCATAAATAAAGACATAGTTGTTCTCACTGAATATATACCTCTCCAATTTAAATAATGCAGCTGCCTAACCTTCTTTGAACAAAAGCTGGACAAATGAATGGAAAAATCACAAATATACATAAAGTCTAGCCCCACAAGTCATTGTGGAAAGGGGCAATGTACAGTGGGCATAACTTTGGCTAGGCTACAAATGGCCTGCTTAGGTCAACTGCTAATAAAAAACTCTGAACCTGTGAAATTACAACTTTAAACTAGAAATGGCTGTAATGTATACTGTTTGGCCCTAAAATATTTTGAGGTACTAGGATTGAAAGGCACTGAAAAGAGCTGTGCACATAGCTTCTTTCTGTGAAAAATCTATTCTTAGCCCCCTAAACAGGTAAGTACCAAATCACAACAATCAAAAACATAACCATTTATGTAATAAACAGAAATATGCTGTTTTGAAGCTTTATGCCATCTCTCTCTCCAATATGTTTTTGGAAATAAAAACAAATGGAGAGACATACACCTCTTCCACAGATTACCACTCATCTGGAATAAGCTCCCACTTCACATAACACAGAGCTCCTCAATAACCCTATTTAAGCGCAGACTAAGAAAATGGATGGACGACCGTACATTCACCATGGGGATGGCACCTGTGTCCCTCATGGACAGGGATACTCTGTGCTTATCAAAGGATCACTCCGATAATGACCATCTAACTATGATCTATTAAGGTACACAGGGTTTTACATGGCTAGGCTTGTAAAGGCCCTTGGGCCATTGGCCTAGTAACCTATAAACAAAATACTGACAAAGTCATCACACAACAATGGAGAAAGAAGAAAAACTCCAGAAAGGTTAACGCACTGGCCAAGAAAACTGATCTCACAGTCGCATTTTAATGACAGGAAATGTAGTCAGGGTGGAATAAACTCAAAGGACCAAGAATGGGAAGATAAAAATCAACTTTCTGGACAATGATGAGCCATACGGTAGCTGTCAACAAATTGGTAGCATACTCAGGATACCTAGTAATACCTATACAATCAAAAGCTGAGATGCGAGTATAAACATAAATATAAACTCCTGCTTCAAACCATAGCCTTAAGGGAGAAGATTATTTTAATATCTGGGTTGCTTGGTTTGTGAAGTTAGGAAAATAAAATCAGTGTGAAATAAAGGACTACATGTACACAGCCACACACAGTTGGAGAAGCATCTCAGATACTATGCAAATCCATAGCAAAGAATTTACGTGAGTATGCCGATTTATTTACAAACTTAGGAAGTTTGCTAGGATAATATAATATACAAATAAATTTGGATATTATGCCAATAACAAATGCTCCAAGTAAAGTGAAAGTGGCCCTAAAGAGTAGAAATGCAGCCTGGGAATGGAACTATGTAGTCTGGAAATAGGTTTATGTACAGAAAAAAAATCTAAAATGTCCAAAACATTGGTTATAAATGCACTTGCGATAAATACTATGATGTGAAGAAGCTAGTCGAGAGGCAAGTAAATGTCAGTCAAATGGTATAGGAGCTGTGATCTTATAGGAGGAGAACTCATAAAAGTTTCCATTGTGTCAAGAGCATTTACAGATTTATAGCTGCACCAGACATATATGCCCATACAGAAAAGGAACCATTACAAAAAATATGGATGTGAGAAATGTCAGGAATGTGTCTATAAAAGTGAAATAAAGTAACTGCACACAACATATATGTTCAGCCAGACATATCTGCCAGAGATGAATAAGATCAAGAGAGATTCCTGTGTTAATACTGCAACACCAGAACAAAACAGAATTCCAGATATATACACTGCAGCTGCAGTGTTGGTGCTGCGGTAGCATTGTCGCCTCACAATAAGACGCTGTCCGGTTCGATTCTCAGCTAGAGCGTCTTCTGCGTGGAGACATGCGTGAATGGGCGTACCTTCGTTGAAGGTTGTGCGTCAGGGCTGGCAACTCGGCACATAAAAATCTATCTGCCAATCATTAGCGGAGCGGAGTTCCGCTGTGGCGACCCCTAACCGGGAAAAGCTGAAAGACACAACAACACTGCAACACTGGCACAACAAAACAGAATTCCAGATATATACTGCAACACTGGCACAACAAAACAGAACTCCAGATATATACTGCAACACTGGCACAACAAAACAGAACTCCAGATATATACTGCAACACTGGCACAACAAAACAGAACTCCAGATATATACTGCAACACTGGCACAACAAAACAGAATTCCAGATATATACTATCAATGACTAAGAAAACAAGTTACAGAAAAAAAAGTTAGAATGAGAGGATGGTTTATGCAAACATCATCAGTAAGGAAGAAAGTTGGTCTTATTTTTCTTGCAGGGGAAAAAAATAAGTTTTATCCAGGTATTAACGTTTCCAATCAACTGATAAGATGAATGTGTGAACTGGTACATAAATCCCATCAGGGAAGAGTGAAATGCAAATAAAGAGCAACAGATGTAATGTAATGTATTGTCCAGTATGTTTTGTTCTACTCTCTCCATGGCACCCTTGCCAAATGTCTCTTTTGCTTGTGCCACAATGACTCATTTGTCCCTGCAAGACTGACAGCCAGCCATCCATGGACGTGATGAGAAATTACCAGCCCATTCATTACTGCTCATGGAGAATGACTGGCTTATTATTTCCACTGGAAGTAAGCATTAGGGAGTGGACCAAAGACCTGGTCCTGTGGTGACAGCCACTTCTAACCCATCCCTGTAGATGGCTGACTGACTTCCAATAGCTGAGTTTGCTCCAACCTACATTATGTCTGATTCAGCAGGACATGCACCACTTTACACCTTTTCCACAGGTGATCACCTACTCTCCAGTAGGTATCAGTGTGGTGGGCTAGGCCATCTTCCTCTCTCTAGGATGGGTGATCTACCATTGGATGCTCAAGCTCATCCTCCCTGCCTGGACCCTCCAGTACCCACTCTGCAAACCAAGCAAAGGTCTGCCATGTGGCCGTGTGTTTGCCTAGAGATGATGACTCAGATAAAGAAAAGTAGTGCCATTTGACAGTCATATCAAAACAATCCAAGAGGGATGCTAGCATACCCAGTTGTAAAGTGGGAACTGGCTTATACACACACGTGTGTGAAATATATATATATATATATATATATATATATATATATATATATATATATATACACACACACACACATTTTATATATATATATATATATATATATATATATATATATATATATATATACATATATATATATATATATATATATATATATATATATACATATATATATATATATATATATATATATATATATATATACATATATATATATATATATATATATATACACACACACACACATTCACATTTTATATATATATATACATATATATATATATATATATATACACACACACACAAACATTCACATTTTATATATATATATATATATATATATATATATATATATATATACACACACACACACAAACATTCACATTTTTATATATATACATATATATATATATATATATATATATACATACACACACACACACACACACACACACACACATTCACATTTATATATATATATATATATATATATATATATATATATATATATATATATATATATATATATATATATATAAAAAACGAACCTTATGGGAACATAGGAGAAAGAATACCACATTGATTTCAGATTTGAGTGCTTTCATTCGCTTAATTTAATTGTCTAACTTCATCAGAAATCAAACTTCAGAGATAAATTAGAAATAAATGAACAGTTGATACGGACAGCATACTTAAATGAGCAACTACTGTGCTGGTGATGTGTGGCAGGACCCTACTTATTCCATCTAAGGATGCATTTAACATTCATGTTCTCATTTAGGCCAGGAGGTGTGTCCGCTGTCAATTGAACTTGCCATCATAGTTCTCTTACTTCAAGCAGAGCGATGTACTCTCCTAAAGCAACTTAGGGTCTCTATAAAACTTTGAATTTAAACTCTGAAAAATGGGCAGTGTGTGTGGTATGCTTGGCTAGTGTATTTTTGAGGTGCATGGTTCTAATGGCTTGTAGCACTCCTTAATTCTGTTGCCAAGTTTACATGTGGTTTTCTCTGTTTAGAAAGAGCCACACTGGTAGCACATTGCCATGCATACAACATTGTTGACATGCAATAAAAGTGGTCATAGAGGTGGGGTGTGAAATTGCGTGCCTCAAAGAAGAACTGGTTGCCTAAGGCAATGTAATGGCAACAGCAGCAGCACCCGCATACATTCATGTCTGGGGAGTTTAAATCATGTGCCACTCAACCACAACCCATAAGGCATAAAAACGTACCCTAAACTCGAGTCATAGATGACTCGTCAGGCACACTGATGTTCCACTCTACAGGCTAAACAAGGAGAAAGTTACTGACAGCTGCCTGTCGGGTGCCAGGATATGCCACATAACGCAAGCACTCAGTTCACTCCACAACAAGTACAAATATGACTCTGTCATTGTCCATGTTGGTGTGAATGACCTGAGAAGTACCTCCCTGGACTATATGAAAAGAGATATGGAGGAGCTCTCCGATCTTGTAGCCCAGGCAGGTATGACCCTAGCCCTGAGTAACATCCTGCCATCACCCAGAATGATACCACAGTACAAGTACAAAATGATTGACTTCAACAATTGGCTAAGCTTCTGGTGTCATTCTAAGAGGATCCAATATCTGTCTGCCTGGGATGACATGATCGAAAGAACACGATGCTTTGCCAGAGATGGCCTGCACCTGTCACCCTTGGGATTCCGGATACTGCCCAAGGCTCTTGCCACCCCTATAGTGCCTTTTTAGGCAAGGTTCAAATGACAAATTCACCACCGTAACAGGTACAAGCAAGCAAAATCTGAAGATAATGCTACTCAATGCTAGAAGTCTAAACCTCAAAATGCACTCACTCGAGGCACTCCCTAAATGGAGAACATCGACATGTGTGCAGTGACAGAGACCTGGTTCAAGGCTACAGAAAGCACCCCCTGCATTACCAGGCTATAATTCATACCACACCTTTCGGCCACCTAACCTGGACCGGAGTCGTGTCCATATTCATTACGGATATCCACACCTCCAGGCTAGTTGCTCAGCATAATGCATCTGAGATTATCCAAATGCAACTAACTCTGGGCAAGACCGCAATCCAAATTGTAGCTTGCTAAAGATCCCCCACCATGCCCCAGGATTCCCACTCCTCATTTCTTGATACACTGGAAAATATTAGGGTATAACCCAACACCATAATAATGGGCGATTTCAACTACCCCACCATTAACTGGGAAAACTACTCCTGTACAAACTCTTTTGCTCAACGTTTTCTGGAATTCATATATTCCAATGACTTGGACCTACTTATCCACACCCCCACTGGGGAAGAAATATCCTAGACCTGGTCATTACCAACATGGCGACTGGTGTTCCACACCACAGGTCAATTCCTCATTGGTCAGATCTGACAACAAGCTAATCACCCTAGACATCAACATCCTACCCCCCTAACTCCCATTAGGGAAACCACCATAAAAAATTTCTCCAAAGCAAACTTCACACTTAAGACAGAAGTGGCAAACATCACGACACCCATGCAGATGGACAATAGAGGTACGACTGTTGAATCCTACACAAATGCACTTATAAGCACTTACAGGAGTGCATGGAACGTGCTATCCCTAACAGAACCAAGATGCTATCCTCCAAAAAAAAAAAGGTAGTCAATCTGGTGGTCCCCTGCCGTAAACAAACTCTACAACAGAAGGTCTTGCAACAAAGGAGTAAAATCCTATAATTGGAGGAACTCCGTGTTCAGCCTCAGTAAGAAGCGGAGATCCCTCATACAATCCTCCAAAGCTAGTTACTAAAACAAAATCGCCACCAATTCTAAAGACAACCACAAAGCATTCTATAGCTATGTCAAGAATCTCAATGGCAGCACTCAGATCTGCTCTGAGTTGCAGCACAATGGCACTAAATATAAAGAACCAACTGATACTGCCAACATTCTGGCAGACAGGTTCACCTAACTTTACCCCCCCATCACCCCCTAAAGGGCCAATCTCTACACCAGAAGAATGCAACGTTCCTGTAATCACAGCTGCACAGGTAAAAACCACACACTCCAAAGCCAAGAACACAGCATCCATGGGACCTGACAACATCCCAGGCTGCGTTTTACACAAACTAAAGAACGAACTGGCACCCCACCCAAGTACCATATTCAATCATAGCCTCACCTCAGGCTTTGTGCCCACCGAATGGCACACAGCGATTGTTTTCCCACACTACAAAGGGGGAGCCACCACGGATACCGGAAACTTACGCTCCATTAGCCTGACGAGCCTGGTCTGCAAGGCCATGGAATGTATCATCATGGAAATTATAAACAAAGACATTGGTAATCTCCAAACTCTGGACCCCAACCAGTTTGGGTTTGTAAAAGGCAGATCAAGTCTCCTAAACCTGATAGACTTCTTTGAAACAGTCACCAAAGCCGTAGATGAGGGTAAGGTGGTTCGCACGGTCAATCTAGAGCTCGTCAAGGCTTTCAACACCATTCCCCACTCTAGGATTACAGATAAACTCAATAAACTAGGTATAAATCCCCATGTCACAAGATGGGTTGCCAACTGGCTCACTGACAGAATCCACACTGTGAAAGTAGCAGACTCCAAATCAGACTTCAGAATAGTGACAAATGGAGTACCACAGAATAGTGACAAGTGGAGTACCACAGGGTTCAGTCCTGGGTCCTCTCCGGTTTGGTATCTACTTCTCTAAAGTACAGGATATCACAGAAGGACTTTGGCTAATGAAGTTAACAAATGACTGCAAACTAGGAGCCATAGTCAAAACTCCTAACGATGTGAACATCCTACAAAAGGCCCTCACTGAGGCAGATGTCTAGTGTCAAAGCCATGGCCTCAAGCTAAATGCCAAAAAGTGCACAGTCATCCCCTCTGGTAAAAACTTTGTAGCCATGAACTACCACATAGGCAGTAGTCTACTTAAGACTGAAAGTATGATAAGAGATCTTGGGACGCAGGTGGACAGTAGTCTCTCCTTTGATAATCAGGAAATCCTTCTATGTGGCACACTTCATCACAAAAGGTTTCTCATCCAGGAAAAAAAGAGGTCATTGTTCCCCTCTACTTGTCACTCATTGGACCCATTATAGGAGTACAATGCCCCTTTTGGTAGATATCTCACAAGACATCTACAACTGGAAAGGCCGCAGAAATACCTCACAAAGAGGATTACCAGCGTCAAACAGATGCCCTACACAGACAGTCTCAAAAAACTCCAGCTTTACTCCATTGCATATCGCCTACTCAGAGGTGATCTGTGTCTAACATAGAAAGCTATGTCAAACCCAGAGCTGCTTGACATGCAAGAAATACCAATCCCTCAGAGCTACACGCTCTAGGGACCTAAACCTTGTCACCACAATAAACAGAACATGCTGAAGGGATAGCTTCCTGTCCCATAGACTTCCCATACTCTGGAACAAACTACCTATCTATATCAAACAAAGCTCCTAATTAGCACTCTTCAAGACAAATATTGATGATTGGATGGGAAATTCACCCCAGGGATCACTTATGTGGCTCTGCTCGGCAGGGCACAGGAAAATAATTTTCTTGGGTGGCGAAAGACAGGGTACCTTTTTGGCTAGGCTTATATAGGCCCCAGGGCCAATAGCCTAGTATCTACCTATGAACCTATAAGTGTAGGATTATGTCATAAGTCTCTGTTACTACTTAGTTTAGGATGGAAGCTATAAGCTCTTTGGGGTAATGCTTTTCAATGAAAAGATGTTTTAGGAAAGCACATGTTTTCTTGAAAGCCTCGTCTTCACTTACAATTTGATTGAGCCTTAAAAACTGGCCCTTCACAATGTTCTTTTTCATGAAGGTAGGGTGTTTACTTTTAAAGTTAAGGTAATTATTCCTAAAAAAGTCTCTTTCTTATGTTTCAAGGAACTGAACCTCTTCTGATCTTCATTAAGGGAGACTGTGATGTCCAAGAAGTGGACTGTGTTCCTCATAACTGAGACCATAAATTTGAGGAAATTGATGCTATCCCTGAGGTTCTCAAGGAAGGCTGTAAGTTCTCTGGAGGTGCCCTGCCAAAGGAAAAAAAATGTCATCTATAAAGCATTTGTGCAGGCGTATTTCATCAAATCCTTGGAGTTGGGTGTGGGTATCTGCTTCTCATGAGCGGAGGACAAAGTTGACATATGCTGGTACCATTTTAGCTACCCCTTTTAATTGGCGATAGATCATGTCGTTGAAGGTTAAAGTTATTTTCCAGCACTAGTTTTAGCAACAAACATGTCTGTACATTTTGTGGGGTGGTCCCTGTCTGCTCCTTAATATATTTTTCACCAGATCTATACCTTCTTTGTGTGTATTCTAGTGTAAAAGGGCTACAATGTTGAGGGTGACTAGCATACAATTAGCCAAGGGTCCTGCTTATTGGTGGATCTCACAATCTCACTGAGGAACTCCCAGAAGTTCTTAAGGTAGAACTTTGGAGTACTGCACAACAGAGTTTTAAGAAATACTCATGGAATTCCACTATTAATTCTGTTTTAGTCCACTTGGACGATGCAATGTGAGGGGGGTGTCCTGCACTTGTGTGTGTGTCTTGAATCCCAAACATTTTACCGTTACTGGGATTATCCACTATCTTAAACTCATATTTGTGCCTGGTCAGAAGGCAGTGTTGGAATAATTCTCAAAGGCTATGGTCTATGATTTCAAATTTGCATGCGACTTCACTGTGGGGAACGATTTGATAACAATTATCTTTGGTTAAGCCTTCTTCCATTTTTCGCAGAACTTGGAAAATACATAATGTGTGGAATGCAGCATAGGGTTGAAAACACTTTTCCTTTTTAAAACTGCTTGACCTATGCCACTTTCTTCGGGATCCAAACTGCTGCCACTGTTAGGTGGAGAAAAGCCCCGACTCCCTACTGTAATCAGAGTCACTGATAGATACTTCATTCAGGTCATAACTCCTATCTAGGTAACAGTCTTGGCTAGCATCCACATAAGCATTCACATTAAAATTCAAATTGTTATTTACAAAACCTTGCTTTAGATTGTGCTTCCTGACAAAAACATTTTAAGATCAATGATAACATCCATTACCTTATCTTGTTGGGCTGGAATAAAGCTTAAACTTTTACTAAGCACAGATAAAGAGGATGGTTCTATGGTATTCGTGTGTGGAGGGTTAGTCACAGGTCTGCATTCTAGTACCGCCGCCTTTCTCATGTTCATCCCCTGTCTCACCCGTCCCCCTTCCTCTCACCCCCCCCTTACTCTGCCTCTCAGGTTTATGTTGTTGGTACTGTCTCTTGGTCCTGCAACTGGTGTTCCTGGGATTGTGCTGCCTGAAGCAGAAGGTGGATGGTTGGCAGGGATTTGCAAGTTGCTCGTGCCTGCTCCACTGGTGGACTCTCTTTGGTTGTCTATGTGGGGTGGGGGATGCGATGGTTCAGCTGCTCCTTGTGGCATCATTGGATAGGTGTTGACTTGGCCGATTCCATTACCTCTGCAACTTCGTAAACCCTGCTGGTGCCTTCTAGGGTAGCTGCCCCTCCTGGTGCAGTTGTTGGTTTTGTGGAGGAGGTACGCATTGCTGGATTGGTATTGCTAAGCAAGTCCCTTAGCAGCTTTTTCTTTTTGTGTTGCACATTGGTTGCTACATGGCACGAGATTTTCAAATATATCACATCCCACTCATTTCTAAGTTGTCCAAAGCAGGAGTTTTTTTGGATGATGTTAAGAGACTATTTGGTCATTCAAAGTCTATAACTTGTGGCGGTTGTTGTCTAGGAGGACCTTAAGCACCTGGAGTCCTCCAGCATTATAGATCCAGCATAAGGAGTGAAATACTCCTCTGCCTGGTTTGATTCCATGGGAAATTTGTAGCAGAGGAGCCCTTGTGGAACAATTTCGCTAGTGATGCACTTAGACAGGAAAAGGGTTTTTGTATTCTATGCTCTTGTAGCTGGTGAGTAACCCAGACAGGAAAAGGGTTTTTGTATTCTATGCTCTTGTAGCTGGTGAGTAACCCATATAGTTTGTGCAACAGGTATCTGCAGTTTCTTGGTGTGTGTTCATCTGGAAAATTCCTTGAGGGGTGGAGGGCTCCTGTTTCTATGTTGGAGGGCTGGAATTTAAGAAATGGATTGTCCTCTTTATGCTCCAAAGGCTGGTCTAGGAAGATCCCCCTGTCATTGTTTCTTTGGTTGCTGCGGTTGGCTGCCCAGGGGATGGTAACTGTGTAGTGATGATATGAGTCTGTCTAGGTGTACTGCAGCACTTGAGGATCTCGTGGGCTTTACCAAACAAACTGTTTAAAGACTGCAGCACCGTGGAGATGTTGGGTTGGTATGCTGTAGGTGGGTAGGTCTGGTAGATCCTGGCTGCCGAGTTTGGTCTGGCTCCCTTCTTCCATATTCCCTAGTTAATGAAACTAAGAAAATATATCTATACATCTCTCAATATATATACACACACACACACATTATATATATATATATAAATATATACACATATATACATACATACACATATATATATATATATATATATACATATACATATATATACATATATACATATACATATATATACATATATATATATATATATATATATATATATATATATATATATATATAATAAAAAACTTCGGAACACTGAACAGAAGTAAATTCTGTACATTAAAGTACTATACACAAACGAAAAGAGCCAGTGAAATTGCGCTTCATCCAGTTTAATTGTGCTGGACTTCCTTAGAATGAAATTATACACCACGATTCCAGTATTTATAACAATAATGACATCATATACTGTAAGCCAATGTTCAAACAAAGAAGATACACAATATGTAAAACAACTAGTGTGGACATATTAAGTAGGCTGTAGTCTCAGTAGATGCCTGTAATACTAATAGTACATAGGAAATATTATCTATGCCATTTTAATACACATTTTAAATTCAAATACTCATTAAGTCCTGGTGGAGTTTCTGCATTTAATAAAAGTTGCCATCTTAATTCTTTCACTTCTAACAAAGTATCTCTGTCCCCAAAAAATAAAGGTACTTGTTGTAAAACTAAAAATCTAAAATCTTTAAAACCAGGACAGGTATTACTATGTTTAGCCAGTGCGTTGCTAAAATCAGCTTTTCTGATAGCACAGTAATGTTCCTTTATTCTTGTACTTAATTTTCTAATAGTTTTACCAATGTAAAAAGCTGCACAGGTAGAGCACACCGCAGCATATACTACATATATGGAATTACAATCATAAGCTTCAGTGAACTTTATTGTAAAGTTGTTATGTTTGAAAGTATATGCTGTGCCTGTGGAGATCCATTTACAAACAACGCAATTAGCGCAGGTGAACATACCTTTCCTGTCATTAACAGAAGTCAGGGCAATAATAAATGGTAAATCTCTGTTTTCCAATAGGAAACGTAAGGCTTTAACCCTTTTATAAGAAAACAGAGGATGTGGTCCTAACTTCAGGTTGATATCATTGCTAGAGGTTAAAATATCCCAATTATAACATAAAATTTCCTTAATTACAGTGGCATCTCTACATATAGGGACAGGAAAAGCAGAAAACCTATCAATATTTGTTTTAACATTACATGCTTGAGCCACATAGTGCGGTAAACTATTCAGACACCTATTAGAATTAGCACTTTCCCGCCAAGCCTACCCACAGACTATGCACACTAATT